>NC_079147.1:66889548-67161661 GCF_945859685.1 Eupeodes corollae
AAAGCAGCACTAGCCAACATTGTTAGACGCCAGATCCGGATGATAATGAATCCTCAAAAAGAAACGCAAAGAAAACGGTAAGTTTTTTTTTTTTAAATGAAAACTCATAGTGGGTAATTTTATTAACTTCCCATAGGAACTTATTGTAACGAGTCCGATTTGTCAAATTGAAAATTTTGACATTTCTCGACGTTTCAAGGGACCTAGAGTCGAAAGAAAAGATTTTTAGAAAGCTGTCTGTGCGTGCATGTGTACGTACGTTCGTACGTCCGTACGTTCGGAGCGTTTTTCTCGTTGTCCATAACTCAAGAACCAGAAGAGATATCAATTTCAAATCAATTTTGTTTTAAAGATAATAAGGCAGAAAGATGCAGAAATGGCTCTCAAGAAAATTTTTTTTTTTTACCATAGCAGTTTGAAAAAAAAGGTGAACATTTTGGTTAACCTAAAATATCTTACGAACCAAAAACGCTAGAGACTTGAATTAAATTTTATATAATATACTGTAACGTGATATCAAAGAAGTATATTCTTGAAAAAAAAAATAAATTTAACGGTTTTTTTTATAAATCAAAAAAAAAACTGAAAAAATAGGCTGGGATGCGACCCCACTAATTACTTCCAATCCCGTCTGTCGATTTGTCTTGCTTAAAAGTTTGTCCATATGTACTCGTATCAATTTTTTACCAAATTTGCGTACTATTTTTAGTAGATTTTATTTTGTTATGAAAAAACGGACTGTTAGATTTTTATATACAAATTACTTAATATAGAATATTTTCTGTGAAATAAAATAAGTTTGAAGCTATTTGAGCCGAAAGTAAATTTTTTACCAAGTTTTAGTATTGTTTTTTTTTTTTTAGAGTTTTATTTTTTGTAAAAAAACTTTCAATTCGAATTTTTTAAAAATTTTACCAAATGTTGAAAACAATATGTCTTATAAGATAAAATTAGTTTGAAGCTATTATTTCAAAGTTTTTAAAAGATATTTGAGTCGAAAATCATTTTTTACCAACTTTTGTTAATTTTTTGTTCGGTTTTTAATTTGTTGTAAACAAACTGTCAATTTGATTTTTTTCAAACTTTAACAGAATGTTGACAACAAGATTTTTTGAAAGATAAAAGTAAATTAAAGCCAATATCTCAAAGTTTTGAAAAGCTATTTGAGTCGAAAATCAATTTTTACCAACTTTTATACATTTTTTTTATGTTTTTTTTTTGTAAAAAAAACTGTCCATTCGATTTTTTTTTAAATTTTACCAAATGTTGAAAACAATATTTCTTAAAAGATAAAATTAGTTTGAAGCCAATATTTAAAATTTTTGAAGAGATATTTGAGTCGAAAATCAATTTTTACCAACTTTTATACATTTTTTTTAGGTTTTTATTTTTTGTAAAAAAACTGTCAACTCGATTTTTTTTTAAATTTGTCCTTATGTTGAAAACAATATTTCTTATAAGACACAATAAGCTTGAAGCCAAAATTTATTGATTTATAAAAAAAAACCGTTAAATTGATTTTTTTTCAAAAAATATACGTCTTTGATATAATGTTACAAAATATTATATAAAATTTAATTCAAGTCTTCAGCGTTTTTGGTTCGTAAGATATTAAGGGTTAACCAACTTTTTTTCAAACTGCTATAGTAAAAAAACCACCCACGCAATTTTGTTGAAAGCCCTTTCTGCATTTTCTGCCTTATTATCTGTATAACAAAATTTATTTGAAGTCGATATCTCTTCTGGTTCTTGAGCTATGGACGACGAAAAAAACGTCGCGGACGTACAGACGTACAAACGTACGTACACACGCACGCACAGACATCTTTCTAAAAATCTTTTATTTCGACTCTAGGGACCTTGAAACGTCGAGAAATGTCAAAATTTTCAATTTGACAAATCGGACCCATTACAATAACTTCCTATGGGAAGTTAAAAATTTGGCACCTCCAAAATTTTACGACTAAAATATGATTTCATCTCCATAACAATTTTGTGCAACGATTTTGACAACATTACTCAAAGTTGGTGAAAATTGAATATCGAAAAATTAATAAAAGTTGGTAAAAATTGATTTTCGACTCAAATATCTTTTCAAAACTTTGAGATATTGGCTTTAATTTACTTTGATCTTTCAAAAAATATTGTTGTCAATATTCAGAAAAATTTTGAAAAAAAATCGAATTGACAGTTTTTTTACAAAAAATTTAAAACCTAACAAAAGTTGGTAAGAAACGATTTTCGACTCAAATATCTTTACAAAACTTTGAAACATTGGCTCCAAACTAATTTTATCTTATAAGAAATATTGTTTTCAATATTCGGTTAAATTTTGAAAAAAATCGAATTGACACTTTTTGTACAAAAAATTAGAAACCTAAAAAAAAATTAACAAAAGTTTGTAAAAATTGATTTTCGACTCAAACATCTTTTCAAAAATTTGAAACATTGGCTTCAAACTAATTTTATCTTATAAGAAATATTGTTTTTAATATTCTGAAAAACGTTGAGAAAAATCGAATTGACAGTTTTCTTACAAAAAATAAAAACCTAAAAAAATAATTAAGAAAAGTTGGTAAAAATTTATTTTCGACTCAAATAGCTTTTCAAAAATTACAAATATTGACTTGAAACTTATTTTATTTCACAAAAAATATTGTTTTCGATAATTAGTAATTTTTATATAAAAATCCAACAGTCCGTTTTTTCATAAAAACTAAAATCTACAAAAAATAGTACTCAAATTTGG
Organism: Eupeodes corollae; assembly: GCF_945859685.1. Lineage (NCBI taxonomy): Eukaryota > Metazoa > Arthropoda > Insecta > Diptera > Syrphidae > Eupeodes > Eupeodes corollae. Next base: position 66,892,298 of record NC_079147.1, read on the forward strand.
TAAAAATGGACAAACTATTAAGCAAGACAAATCGACAGACGGGATGGGAAGTTATCAGTGTGGGTCGCATCCCAGCCTCTTTTTTATTATTGAATTGCAAGAAATATTCTTTATTAGTAGTTTTATTCATGACTTTATTGTTAATTTCTCAGTTGCTTTCTTTCTTTCTTGCCACTCCACTTGTCCCTCCTGTGTGAAATATTCTGCAAAGCTTTGACGAATATTTTCCGCTTTGCCTTTACTGAGATTATCTGTCTACTTCTTGTTGGGAGTAGGAACTTGTTGCTCGTACGTCCGTGGAAGTATTTGATGTTGTTGCCATTGAAATTTTTTCATCGTGAAGCAAAAAATTATGTAAAATACAACAAGCTGGTGTGACTGCTTCAACATTCTTAACGCGCAAATTAATTGTCGTTTGAAAAATCCTAAATGGGTTGGAAAGGATGCCAAAAGTATGTTCAATTACATGCCTTGCCCTGGATAGACGAAGGTTGTTAATTCTTTTTCTGTCACACCTTGCTGCAAATGGGTATGGCTTCATCAAGTGTTTTTGAAGAGGAAAAGCATCGTCTCTAACAATAACAAATGGAAAAACTGATTGTTTGCATCAGGGAACTGATTGTTTGCAGCAGCAATGACATCCCTCAATTTGCTTTGCAACAAAACACCTGCGTCGTTGGTCCTTCCATTACATCCAATGTCTACATAGATTAACCAGCACCTAGCATCCGCTAAGGCTAATAATATTATGCTATTGGAGCCTTTGTAATTATGGTAAAGGGCTCCATCTTTTCGAAAGCTTCGGCATGGCATATGCTTCCCGTCTAGAGCACCCAGTCAATTTTGGAAGTGCCAGTGAATTGTAAATTCGTCAGCAATTCTCTCCCACTCCGATTTTGTTGAAGGAAACTTAAAGCAAAATAAATGAAAAAAATAATAATGATAATTTGTGTTAATAATATATTTTTTGGTTTTCTTTTCAGTATAAAATGCAGTCATCCATTTCAAAGGAAATTGCAGCAGTAACAGGACTGTTACAAAAGAAAGTACAACAAAAATCTCAATACGATTGGTTAGGAAGTTGAAATGGATAGGATACAGGACGAACGCTTCCAAAGGAAAGCATCCTGGGAAATCCAGCAAATTTTAAGGAGGAGAGTCGAAGAAGATTTTTTGAAAAGAGAGCGTGCTGAAAGTAGCTCTTCATCAAACGAACGCCTGCAATTCCAATCAAATGGATCGAGGAGATCTTCCACACCAGATTTATTGGAGCAATCGATGCAGGGTATTTTTGATGATAGCGACTTTCTTTCTTAAATGTATTGACTATCTTAATATTATTATAACCATTAACAAATATAAAAATTAAAACCATGCTCACTTTTAAATATATAGAACATAGAATTTTCCACAGAGCTCGGCAAACTTCAGGTATAGTTCTACTTAAAAAAGGCTATGATAGCCGGGTCTGGTAGTTGGTACTCATGTACGACTCGCCTGTTGCAAGGAACCTCAAAGTAGCTGCCAGTTTTTCTGACGGTGGGATTGCGTCCCTCATCAACGTCTTGCTTTTAGTTATGTCACCACTCACCATGCCCAATAGCAGCTGAAAAGTTTCTTCAGACATCCTCAAATAATTAAAAAATGAGATTTTGTCGTTTGTTCGAAGCTCCCTTGTAATAAAGCTGAACGAAATATGTTCACTTCTTTTTTTTCTCCAAGTCTTAACCCAGAGCCTCTTATGCTTTGTTTTTTTCACATTCCACAGCTGTTTTCTTACAAAAATCCAGCAATTTTATCAAAACAGCCTAATCTTCAATGCTGTCCGTGTCCACTTCATTAGTGGCAATCGATGCACAGTTCAACAGCTTTAATAAATAAATTTTTGGAATCCATTTCAAAAAGCCTATTTATTTTGTTTTATAAATTTTACTTAACTTCAAAAACTATCAAAAAATAAAGCCAACGAAAGGAGCATTCAAAACAAAACAAACATCAACTGTCAAATTTGAGGCATGGGGCACGAGTCAACTTGTAGCGCTTGTCTCACCGAATACAAATTTAAAAGAAACGTCAAAAGTGAGTCGTGAGTCAACGTGTAATAGGGGAATTATGAAGAGGGCACAACAGTTTAATATTTACCTTTGGGTGCCGGGTTATGGAGAAATTGAACTCGGGCTATAGAGACATTGAACTCGCCAGAAAAAGTAGAGTACAACCCAATCTACCACGTTTGGCTAATGCTGGCATACAAATTGTTGCAAGTAAACTATTGCTAATGCAAGACGCTATGAAGAAGGCAAACATCAGTTGGTATAAAATCATCAAAAACATATTATATTATTTTGTGTTTTAAATGTCAAGTGTTTTTTTTTTTTTGGCTCTAAGAAAATATGATTTTGGTGCTATTGTTTTTAACGCAGTTGTATATCTAACATATAAAATTCTCCTATCACAGTGTTAGTTGCCATACTCCTCCGAAACGCCTTAACCAATTTCAATAAACTTATGTGTATGCATTAGATATTTCTAAGGCAACCTTCCTTCACCCTCAGAACTTCTTATGTCGCGAAAGCTTAGAAAATAAAAAATACCTGCAATGTCAGAAAATTATCTTCCAAAATCAATAGACTGTCAAGAAGTCGAAAAAGAATTAAAAAATAATAATGACAAATCAAAAGCTTTATACGATAAAACGTCTAAATCTCTAAAACCATTAAATAAAGAACAAAAAGTACACTATAAGAAAACTCCTACGTCGTATTGGACTCCTGGTATAGTTATAAATAAATGCCAAGAGCCTAAGTCTTATATTATTGAAGATAACCAAGGTAACATTTATAGACGAAATATGCAACATATAATGGAAACAAAATCTGAAATAGTATCAAATCCAACTCCTGCTCTGAATGAGTTTGAGGAAACCTCACCCACAGAGGAAATTCTGCCTTCCTTAAGCACAACTAGGTTTGGCAGAAAAAGAACTCCGCCTAAGAGGTTTACATATCCAAGAGATCACATCAAATAATTGAAATATTGAAATAATCGAAATTGACTTGCTATTACCACTCTTGCGATTTTAATGAAGTTAAAATTATTTATTTTATTTTTTAGATTTTACTTAATTAATGTAAAAATATAAAAAGAAAAATGAAGGAAAATGTTAATTAAATTAAATAAAATTTACTCCACTTATCAATAAGTAAAAAAAAAAGGAAAAGAAAATTGTAAATTGAGTTTAATAAATTAAAAATAATAAAATGCACGACTGGGTCGCACGAACTTGCTCCTGTATGCTAAGAGTATGTTTAAAAAAGTACTTACATAAGATTTAAAAATATACCTGTAAATTAAGTTTGTCTTCAAAAATATAAATGCCATTATGTACAATTGTACTTAATAAAAACCATAGTACTCTCATGAGCAAAAAATTTTAAGGCGACCAGATGCAGAGTCGTTGGCGTGGCGTTAGTATCGAAAGTGGAGAAATTCAGCGGGAGCGAGAGAAAAATATTACTCCCATTCCCATAAGCAGCCAGCAGAATAAGGGAGATAATTAATTTTCGACCCAAAAAGTCTACACAATTTCCTTCATTCTACTTGAGTCTATCCTTGCATATATTTTCACATAAAGAGCTTCCATATGAAGGTTGATGAATTTGTTTTTGTTTTATTTATATCAATGCACTTTATATAAAAAACAAAATGGCACTACATTCCTTCTTTACTATAAGTTTTCAGCGCTAGCGTGAAGTTTTTACGTTCAGTTTATTTATTTTGTTAAAGTTTAAAAAAATAACAGGCATACGAACAGGTACAAGAAATTGCTATTCATGTTTTGTTTACAGTCAGGCTTTTGTGCGTTTGGGATTTTAGTTGTGAAGTGACACGTAAGCAGTAGTTGTAGAAGTCGTACGTAATACTTTTATAAATAGGTATAATGTGTATACGTTGAAAAAGTGATTCTAATAGTAAATACATATACTCTTTCTGGCCCGTTTCTTTAACTTGTACTAAGTTTATATAGGCGAAGGAAAGTAAATCATGTGTGAAACAACCTTATTCGTAAAGAATAATATTTTAAAATCACATATACAAAGATACCAAGATAATACTTCTTGATAGACACTTTAAAATAGATTGTTGATTAAATATATCATATTCGTTAATCCGATACAGTTGCGCTACATGGGCCGCCATCGTTGGTATTTACAATGATTTTAGTTATAAAAATACATAAATATGTACCAAATGCACTAATTTAGATAAAAGCTAGGAATGTAATTACAATTTTGTCAAAATAATGCGCTCTTTCGGGCTCATGCACAGTAAAAATATTAAAAAAAAATATTTTAAGATTCAAAATTTCGCCCGAAAAATAAGTTTGTCTTCAAAAATTTAAATGCCATTTTATAAATAAAAAAACATTTCATTTTTCAAAATTTTTTTATAAAAATCGTTAGAGCGGTTTTTTTTTAAATTAATTTTTTATATATAAAATTTTTCAATTTTGTTTTAAAAATTTTTGGTACGCAGTTGTTTAGAGATTGTTAATATACGCTATACGTTTGAATTTCGTAAAAAAATGTTGAAACGTTTTTGAGATATCGAATTTTGAAAAAATAAAATTCAATATTTTTTTAAAAATCCAAACAATAAAAAATTGCACTTTTGATAATCAAATATTGTTAAAGCAATATAAGAGCTTATTCAGAAAAAAAATTATTGAAATCAGTTTATAAATTGCTGAGAAAATTAAAAAAACAAAATAACGGTTCTATGAGCGGTACCTTTCCTGAGCAATACAATTTTTTTTTCTTATTAAAAGAAGCCAAGTTAAAAAATAAAATTTTAGAGAAAATATAAAGAAAATCTATCGGTTTTTTTTTGAGAAAATTCGAATTTTCGTTTTTTGACCAAAAATATTGTATGGTGGCCACTGTTAGTTTTGATCTTAAAAAAAAAATGAAAAAAACGCCTAACGCGAATCTGCTCAAAACCTTAACTTCCAAGTTTGAACTCAATCGACCCAATGGTTTAGGCTGTAGGAGCGTGGACAGACAGACAAAACCGACCGGACGGAATCGCGGGACCCACTTTTTTCGACTTGTCTACCATCGTAATATCAAGTTTGATTAAAATCTCGAGTTCGAAATTTTGCACGAATGCAAAACTTGCCATATAGTTCCTATATGTCGCAAGTAAAAATTGTAATATTAACATGAAGTTAGTTAAGTTTATTTGTCAGTTTTATTGATTATTATTTTTACTTTATGAATAGCAACAATTTGTGTAATGAATTCTTATAGTTTGTTTTTATTCTCAAAAGGGAGATGTTGTATGAATTATATGACTCTCTCACTCTACTAGGTTAATTAGTTATTAAGTTAGTTTAAGTATTGTCAGTCACACATTGTCTTTGTAACTAGCAACATCAAGCCTAATAAAGAACACTTATATTGTGACTAAAGAACGTTTTAATCTTTCATTTGACTTATACTACAGAGGCATTGAATGTTATTGAGGATCTTTGCATTACTATTGATTGAGGACAGGGTGGATTCTTTTCTTTTATGCACCAGGTGGAACTTTCAAAACATTTTCTATTTCACTAATTCTTACTAATATACGATCAATATTTAAACTGCTACTAAATATTCAAAATAACCCCGACGCGGTGTGCAATATAAAAAATACAATCATCAATGGTTACAGTACAGAAACAGAGTAAAATTATCATCTGGGATGAATGCACTGGCACAGAAACATTCGCTTGAGGCGTTGAACAGGACTTTTAAAGATTTAAAATAAACGTCAAACTATTTCGCGGCACCTTTTCAGGTGAATTGAGACAAACACTTCCCGTTATTCTGCATTTCACGTACGCTGATGAGATCAATGCGTGCTTAAAATTATCGCTTTTGTGGCGTAATGTTGAAAAATTACAACTGAACATAAATATTTGTGTTCAAATGCTTCAAGATTCATCCGCTGAAACATTCTAAAACAACAGTTTACGGAAAAATTACTACAGTTCAAACTCGATGCATAAAATTACCGGTGGATTTCTGCACAATTATTGATTCACAAGATGCTCTCATTGACCAGATATTTCCCTGGCAGAAAGAGCAATTTTAGTAGCAAAAAATGTGGATGTCAACGAATTAAATCTCAAGATACAAAATTTGTTATCGAAAGACTTTGTGTCATTCAAATCTATTGATACAGTTAGTAGTGCCACTGAACCTGCAAATTATTCAACTCAGTTTTTGAATTCTTAGACTTAACAGGCATGCCACCGCAAAATTTACAACTGAAGGTTGGATCTTCGGTAATTTTGTTTCGTAATTTGAACACACCACGGTTGTGCAAGCACGCCATTTGTTATTAGAAAATTGTTGGAAAATGTAATCGAAGCCATTATTCTAAATATGAAATTCCGAAGTGAAAATATAGTATTACCGCGAATCCTTATTATGCCAACAGATGTGCCAATTCAATTCAAACGCCTCCAATTTGAAATATGATTGCCATTTGCAATGACTATTGATAAGTCTCAGGGCCAAACGATTTGGGTCTACGGTTTAGATTTGAGCGCTGCATGTTTTCGATACGGATAATTATACGTGGCGTGGTCTCGAGTACGCAAATCATCCAATTTGTTTGTATTGGCAAAGATGGGATCACAAAAAATATTGGACACTCTGTTCCATTAAGGGATTGATACTGTTTTTTTGTAGTATGGTCATAACTAGCGATATGTTCAGTTCATATAACATTTTAAAGAGTTAATTTTAATAAAATAAAAAAATTGTTTGGTGATTTGTTATTTAAATATTTTGTCACCGTTTACAGTGTCTTATACCTCTCCCACTAATGTATGTACCACATCCTTACACACATTCAATTACTTACAATTTAATAAACTAACATTTCGGTTTTCACTGTTCTGTTATACCTGTGGATTTTGATTTTTTGTGGGCTTACTTTTTTCGTCAGCATTCGAAAGTCTTGCATTTGTAGCAATTTTGTCCACAGTGGGTTTGAAAAAGTTCAGATTATTAACTTCAAAAAAGAAGTTATTGTAATGGGTCCCATTTGTCAAATTGAAAATTTTGACATTTCTCGACGTTTCAAGGTCCCTAGAGTCGAATTAAGAGATTTTTAGAAAAATGTACGTGCGTGCGTGTGTACGTACATTCCTACGTCCGTACATTACGTCGTATATAGCTCAAAAACCAGAAGTGATATCGACTTGAAATAAATTTTGTTAAAATCAAAAAAAGCTGAAAAAAAATATTTGCCACCTCAAAAATTTTACAAATTAAAAATAATTGTATGTCCAAAACAATTTTATGCAACGAAAAACGTTTTCAACATCTAGTAAAATTTAAGAAAAATCAAATTGACATTTTTTTTATAAAAAATAAAACCCTAAAATTAAACATTGCTCAAAGTTGGTAAAAATTGATTTTTGACAGAAATTTCTTTTCAAAAATCTGAGATTTCGGCTACCAAGAAATTTTAAATTATAACAAATATTGTTTTCAACATACGGACAAATTTTGAGAAAAATCGAATTCACAGTTTTTTTTACAAAAAATAAAAACTTAAAAGTAAATTTAATTAATAAAATAAATAAATTGGGTGGCGCAACAGTCCGGTTGAGAACTAGGGCCTAGTGACTGACAACTCTCAACCATTCCTGTGTGCGAGTACTGTTGTCAGGGATGGAAGGAAACTACAGTTTAAGCCGAATCCGAACGGAAAATTTGAGAAAGCACTTTTCGTGACAAGCATTACTCTTGGAGAAATTGTCAATTCCTCGCAAGCGGCGGTACCCGTGAAAAAACTTTAGGTGGCATAGGCAGGGATCGAACCCTTGACCTTTTGCACAGGTACAACAAAATTTAATAAAAGTTAGTAAAAATGGATTTTCGACAAAAATATCATTTAAAAACTTTGAGAACTTGGCTTAAAACTACTTGTATCTTTTAAAATCTATTGTTTTCAACATTCAGTACAACTTTGAGAAAAATCGAAAAGACAGTTATTTTTACAAAAAATAAAAACCTAAACAAAAAAAATGTATAAATGTTTTGAAAAATTGATTTTCGACTCATATATCTTTTCGAAACTTAAAGATATTGACTTTTAACTAATTTTATATTTTGAAAAATATTTTTTTAAACATAAGGACAAATTTTAAATTTGACAGTTTTTTTTACAAAAAATAAAAACCTAAACAAAAAAAATTAATAAAAGTTGGTAAAAATTTACTTTCGAATCCAAAAGCTTTTATAAAATTAAAAATGGTATCTTCAAACTTTTTTTATTTAACAGAAAATATTGTTTTCGATACTCAGGTGTTTTTTTTATAAAAATCCAACAGTACGTTTTTTTTCATTAAAAAAATAAAATCTCAAAGAGGATGCGATGCGACCCACACTGATAACTTCCCTTCCCGTTTGTCGATTAGTCTTGCTTAAAAGTTTGCTTAAAAGTATGTATTCGTATCAATTCTTACCAAATTTGCGTACTATTTTTTGTAGATTTTATTTTTTATGAAAAAAACGGAGTGTTGGATTTTTATATAAAAATTACTAATTATCGAAAACAATATTTCTGAAAATAAGTTTGAAGCTAATATTTTTAATTTTTGAAAAGGTATTTCAGTCGAAAATCAATTTTTACCAACTTTTATACATTTTTTTTAGGTTTTTATTTTTTGTAAAAAAACTGTCACTTCGATTTTTCTCAAAATTTGTCCTAATGTTGAAAACAATATTTCTTATAATTAAAACTTAGCTAGAAGCTATTATCTCAATTTATGAAAAGATATTTGAGTCGAAAAAATTTTTTTACCAACTATTGTTAATTTTTTTTCGGATTTCAATTTTCTGTAAGAAAACTTTCTATTTGATTTTTCTCAACATTTTTCGGAATGTTGAAAATAATTTTTTTTATTAGATAAAATAAGTTTGAAGCCTTAATTTCAAGTTTTTGAAAAGATATTCGAATCGATATTCAATTTTTACCAACTTTGAGTAATGTTTTTTTTAGATTTTTATTTTTTATAAAAAAAAACTGTCAATTCGATCCGTCTCAAAATTTAATAAGCTGTCAAAAATATTATTCTTCGTTGGACAAAATTATTTTGGAGATGAAATCATATTTTAGTCATAAAATTTTGGAAGTGACAAATTTTTTTTGTTGTTAAATGGATTTTTTTTTCAAAAAATATACTTCATTGATATCACGTTACAATATAATAATATAATAATATAATAATACAATTTAATTCAAGTCTCTAGTGTTTTTGTTTCGTAAGATATTTAGGGTTAACCAAAATTTCCACCTTTTTTTAAACTGCTATGGTAAAAGAACCACCCACGCAATTTTTTCGAAAGCCCTTTTCGCATCTTTCTGCCTTATTGTCTGTATAACAAAATTTATTGAAGTCGATATCTCTTCTGGTTTTTGAGCTATGGACGACGAAAAAAACGGACGTACCAACGTACGTACACAAGCACGCACAGACATCTTTCTAAAAATCTTTTATTTCGACGTTTCGTTGAAACGTCGAGAAATGTCAAAATTTTCAATTTGACAAAGCGAACCAATTAAAATAATTTCCTATGGGAAGATAACAAATTCTCAAATTTGGTAAAAATTGATGTTCGGTTCTTGATATCTCTCAAATCAATTTCATTCATCCAATTTATAAATATTTAAGAAATGCTATTAAAATTGGTAAACATTTGTTCTCGACTAAAAATCTATTTAATAAAACTAGATTTTCAAACTAAACTATTTCTTTATATGAAAAATGTTGTCGGTAATTTTTAAATTTGTAAGAATAATTCATCTTAAAACTTTTTTAACAAAACACGAAAACCTACAATGTTTAAGCAAGACAAATCACAGAAGTTATCAGTGTGGGTTGCATCCCATCCTCTTTACTAAACGTACATCAGATATTTGAAGCTGATAAAAAATTGTTTGCTTTCCTTTAAGGTGTGTGTGAGGATGTGTCACAAAGAGAAGCAAGTCGTTAGACTAATGGTTATTTCATAGAAAAAATGAGATTTGCTTGCGAAAATGGAAAATGTTTGGCGTTCGCCCCTGCGCTGTATTCAAAGTTGCCAAAAAAATACGAATGTTAAATTCAAAACCTAAACTTATAGTGAAGGTTCGATCAGCACTATTGTGAAACATTGTAGCCAGAGACGTGAAAACATAATAAAGTTTGTTGTTGTAATATTTAAACCAAATTTCGTTTGGTCATAAGCAAATGTGATATTGGGCAGTACTCTTCTTAAAATTTTTTGTTACGGCCACCCCATTTTTTTCGAATGAAAGGGGGGAAGTTTATAGATTATAGCTAGATCAGAAGGGGGGAAAATGCTTGTATTGTCCAAACACACCTAAACACTAATCAGCGTTTTTGGTTACCTCACATTTGTTGTGTTTCTAGAACTGATACCTGATTCAAAGCGACTCGTGGACAGTGACATTGGAGAAAAAAGAACGTGAAAAAAGTAAAGTGCTGTCGACAAACAAAAAACAAATTGAAGAAAAGTTTAGGAGAAATGTAAGAAAATGACTAATCTAATGACGAAAATATTAGGTAGTTTTTGTGTTTGAAAGATTATCCATTTTACGGTTTCAAAAGTAGAGGTCTGGAATTCGATATCGCTTACTTTTTCAAAAACGATGTAAGGACTTTTTAAACTGTTCATAAATTGTCAAGCTATAGCATTTTGCCGCTAGTTAGGAATCTTTCGTACCTTAAGCTTAAATTTGATCATTTGATCGTTTTCATGGTTTTAGAAAATAATGACGTAAGTATACGTCGATGCTTTTTTAAAGGAAACGCTGATTACATGCTGTTTTCTGTTCACTAAGAAAGAAATAGTAGAGAACAGATGGAACAGCTTAAGCAGTGATTTCGTTAAAAATTGAGGGAAGGATATTATCAGAGTCAGCAAATATGTGAATCTCAAGAGAAAGAACATATTTGCTCCACATAAACGTTTAAGGTCCAAGAAGATCTTTTGAAACCAAGTTTCGTAGTTTTTCAAACATGCTCGTCTTTTATTTAATAATGGGAAATATTTTTATTGAAAACCTTGGCCCTGAGACACAGAATGTTGTCAAATAGGAGTACTTTTTTGAGTTCTATAACTCTTATCTGTTATTTACAAAAATCGGGTATATGATGAAAAACTATGATCTAATGATGAGTAAAAAAACAGCCTACTTATATCCTGGCCCTATTGGAAGGTTACCTGACTTAAAGATGGTTTTTAATTCATTTTGGTGTCTAATGCAAATTGGTATTCTCATTAATATCTTTGATAAAATATTATTCAATATTAAATAACAGATGAAGGTATATATCTAAGACTATAAAATTTCATGCCGTCATTTTTGGTCATTTGAAATGTGAATGTTCGTTAGTTATGAACGTAACAGTTCTCCATAAAAGTAAAATATAAATACATTGGGTGGCGCATGGTTTGATGAGGAATGTCGGCAGGCAAATGCAGCCAAACAACAGGCACGCAAAGCGGCGCTGTATAAAAGGACGAGAGCTGCTCGTGAGCTCTATGAGCAGAAGAGGCGAGAGGAACGCCCACTTTTCAGAAGGAAAAAGAGAGGGCATGAGAAGCGTGCGGTCGAAGATGTTGAGAGGTATAAAAGCAGGAATGAGGTTCGAAAGTTTTATGAACAGGTGAAACGAAATTCACAGGTACATAAACCTAGAACCGAAGGCTGCAAAGACGAAAGTGGAAACATCATAGTGGAACCGCAGTCAATGCTGAGGATATGGAAGGACCACTTCTGCAGACTGTATTACGGCGATGAAGAACTGAATCCCGCTGTCAGGCAGGATGACCCATTCGATATAGACGACGAAAGCCAACAATCCCGTCCTCCCGACTTAGACGAAGTAAAGATTGCCATATCTAAGTTGAAGTCTAATAAAGCCGCTGGAGCAGATGGCTTGAATGCCGAGCTCTTTAAAGCAGCTGGAGATAAGTTGGTTAGGAGCATGCACCAACTTATCTGTAAGATATGGTCGGAAGAAAACATGCCCGATGAATGGAACCTCAGTATTGTTTGCCCGATCCTGAAAAAAGGAGACCCTCTAAACTGCACCAACTATAGAGGAATAAGTCTACTTAACATCGCCTATAAAATCTTCTCTTCCATAATATGTGAACGTCTAAAGCCCATCGTCAACAACCTGATAGGTCCTTATCAGTGTGGTTTTAGACCAGGAAAGTCCACAGTTGATCAAATATTCACATTACGGCAGATCCTGGAAAAAACTCAAGAGCACCAAATCGACACCCACCATCTTTTCATCGATTTCAAGGCCGCATATGACAGCATCTACAGGGACGAGCTGTATACAGCCATGTCTAGTTTTGGCATCCCTGCCAAACTCATCCGTTTGTGCAGGATGACCATGGAGAATTCACGCTGCTCCATAAAGGTTGGAAACAACTTAACAGAACCTTTTGATGTCAAAAAAGGTTTTAGACAAGGTGATGCGCTGTCATGCGATTTTTTTAACATCGTGCTTGAAAGAATAGTGCAGAGCTCACACGTCAACACTAGAGGTACTATCTTTCAAAAGTCTGTCCAATTACTGGCATATGCTGATGACATTGACATAATCGGAAGAACTCAGCGTGATGTCAATGGGGCTTTTGTGAGTATTGAGGCAGAGGCGGCAAAAATGGGTTTAACGGTTAATGAGGGCAAAACAAAGTACATGCTGTCGTCTAGAAAGGACATACAACACCGACGTTTTGGTCAAAACGTCACAATCGACAGACGTAACTTTGAGGTAGTCAAGGACTTCGTCTACCTAGGCTCCGCTGTAAACGCAGAAAACACCACCAGCGCTGAGATCAAACGCAGAATAACTCTTGCTAACCGCTGTTTCTTTGGGCTAAGAAAGCAAATGAGTGGTAATGTCCTCTCTCGAGGGACCAAAGTGTTGCTATATAAGACCCTTATCATCCCCGTCCTGCTATACGGTGCAGAAGCATGGACCATGACAAAAGCGGATAAAAGCACCTTGGGTCGCTTCGAGAGAAAAGTTCTTCGTGTGATCTACGGTCCCGTATGCATCGAAGGGGAGTGGAGGAGAAGATGGAACGACGAACTGTACGGGCTGTACAGCGACGTTGACTTAGCAAGAAGAGTAAAAGTCCAACGACTAAGATGGCTGGGTCACGTAGAGCGCATGGAAACCAATGCGCTGGCCCGGAAAGTCTTCGAATCCGCACCCACAGGACAGCGCAGTAGAGGAAGACCGCGGATCAGGTGGCGCGCACAAGTGGAAGGTGACCTCACCCAACTTGGAGCGCGAAACTGGAGACATCTAGCTAGGGACCGAGCTAGATGGAGAAGTTTGTTGGGTGAGGCCCTAGTTCACACAGGACTGTAGCGCCACCTTAAGTAAGTAAGTAAGGGTGGCGCAACAGTCCGTTTGAGAACTTGGGCCTAGAGACTGACAACTCTCAACCATTCCTCTATGCGAGTACTGTTGTCAGGGATTTAAGGGACCTACAGTTTTAAGCCGAATCCGAACGGAAAACTTGAGAAAGCACTACTTTTCATGACAAGAATTACTCTTGGAGAATTTGTCAATTCCTCACAAGAGGCAGTACCCGTGAAAAAGGCTTTAGATGGCATAGGCAGGGATCGAACCCAAGACCTCTCGCATGACAGTCAAACTCACTAACCATCATGCCACGGGTATTACGCATAGATGGTTATTACTTATTCCGTTTTTCCTCAGAGGTATTGGCTTTAAAATTGCTGACAATTATTTTTCTAATTTTAACAAATTCATTTGATAACTGGTATTTCTTCGTATTTGATTGTATTAATTAACCACAAAAAGAGCACCAGTATCAATTGCAAAACAGAATTTTTAAAAGTTATTATCCAATATTTCAACCAAGTAAGTTTGGTGAATCAGCGAAAATAATTAAGGACACATTACGTGTCCTTTCTCTAAGTTCCATGAAACTTTCCATAGCTTAAAATAAATAAAAAAATATATTTGACCGCAGAATTAAAACGTCCGTTCCTTCAAAAAATGACATTTTTTTTAACCTTTTCCTGGCAAAATGGAAGGATTTTTTTGTTCAGATATCGCTTGATGTAAATGGAAACCCCGAAATAAAGAGGAAAAAAGGTGAAAATCATTTCAAACTTTAGTTTTTCAACTAATAATAAAAGTTTTCTCGTTAGAATTTATTATTTGGGAACCAAACAAAAATTAAAACAAATAAAAAACACCACAACAAAGGTGACTTTTTGGGAATGCAAAAATGATGGATATTATGTGACGTCATTCAGAGAGTGAAAAAAGAAAAACATAAAAATAATTCTTTTTGTATTTTTTGTTTGTTAACCACAAAGGATTAATATTTCATTATAAATAATTGCAATTTGAACTAATAACATTTTTGCTTGGGGCTATGTGCTATTTTTCATGTTCAAAATTTTAGTGAGCTTACTGAGGAAACAAAAAATACGTATTGATTTACAAACCGCAGTTCTATTTATTTTGAAGAATCTTTTGTCTATCGTAATTAATTAATTGGAATTTTTTAACAATTTCATTTTTTCGGCCTAAAAATCCATACTTGAGTAATTTTTTTCTGAAAAAATTTATAATTTTCAATTGATTTGAATTTTTTTTTAAATAAGAAATAATTTTGCTGGGAACTTAAAAATATCGGATTTTATTTTTAAAGTTTATTTGACTTAACAGAATAATGCATGAGATGGTAACTTGTAGATCCTTCGCCACGAAAGCCTTACCCTAGAGGCTACCTACCTACCGCAAAGAAGGAAGACATACTCAGTAGCGCCTAGAATAAGGAGGTAAAGGGGATTTTATCACCCCTCAACATTCGCCTAAATGACGTTTCGTAAATTCAATATTTATTCCCTGACAATAGATTCAAAAAATGTCATTCGATGAAAGGGTAGAAAGATTTGCTTAGAGTTTCCTTAACATTTTTTGTACTCTATGGTTTATTCCTCACTAGAACATATTTTACCTTTACCCTCCTTTTATGAAAAATGGTCTACGGGCGTCGTCTTTGAAGAGAGTGTTTACATATCTCGCTGCATGCAGATTTTCACTTGACATTACTTTACATTTCCTCAGTTGCATATTTATGTATGTTTATGTGCAGTGCTCAGCTCAGTGCATACTTTTATTTTAAGGATAAATGTAAATATAAACTATTATCCTGTCGGTTGTAAGTTTGTGGTGTTATAGAGACAAGGTATATTATTTTATTTTGTCAGTCATGTGCACACTTCACTCTCAACTTCTTGAGACAATGATATGGCAGTTGAAGTAATTAAATTTCAAAAAGCAACTAGAGAATTGTTTTTTTTTTTTATTTTTCTTGGCTCCATTTTTATATGAACAGCGGTATAGTCACTTTGTCCCACTTTCATTCTGTAATATAAACTTCTTAAGGGTTTTCTTTAGGTTCTTGTTGGTTCTTAACATAGTCTCAAGAGAATGAACGAATCAGACAATTTGACATCAGTGGGGGGAATTTACATTGTAAATTCAAAAGAAAATTTAAGAGAGGATAATTAAAGAATTAGACAAAATGTATTTTTAAGGGTGTTTTTATAGGGTTAAACTAAAATTTGGTTATTAAGTCTTCTGGTAAAAAGATGTCTTCAAAATATTATAAATCCTATTTTGTTTCTATCAGGGGAAAAACAAATGGACACTAGGAATGATGGTTTAGACATACGCTTATTTCTATGGCCCCGAGGAAGAACAGCTAAAGTCTGTTATTAACATTTTTCAGGAGAGCAGTTTGAACAGTTATTAAAGGCACTTAACCATTCTTTTGATCCCAAATTAAAAAAGAGGTTCGGATGAGACCCACACTGATAACTTCCCATCCCGTCTGTCGATTTGTCTTGCTTAAATATTTTGTCTATATGTACTCGTATCAATTTTTACCAAATTTGCGTACTATTTTTTGTAGATTTTATTTTTTATGAAAAAACTTACTGTTGGATTTTTATATACAAATTACAGAATATCGAAAACAATATTTTCTGTGAAATAAAATTAGTTTGAATCAATTTTTACCAACTTTTGTTCATTTTTTTCGGTTTTTAATTTTTTGTAAAGAAAATTGTCAATTCGGATTTTTTCAAAATTTTACTAAATGTTGACAACAATATTTTTTGAAAGATAAAAGTAAATTTAAGCCAATATCTCAAAGTTTTGAAAAGATATTTGAGTCGAAAATCAATTTTTAAAAACTTTTATAAATTTTGTTTAGTTTTTTATTTTTTGTAAAAAAAACTGTCAATTCGATTTTTCTCAAACTTTGTCCCAGTGTTGAAAACAATATTTATTATAAGTAAAAGTTAATAAGAAGCTATTTTCTCAAATTTTTGAAAAGATATTTGAGTCGAAAATCATTTTATAATAACTTTTGTTAATTTTTTGTAAAAAAAACTGTCAATTCGATTTTTTTCAAAATTTTACTGAATGTTGACAACAATATTTTTTGAAAGATAAAAGTAAATTTAAGCCAATTTCTCAAAGTTTTTAAAAGCTATTTCAGTCGAGATTAAATTTTTACCAAGATTTAGTATTGATTTTTTGTAGAGTTTTATTTTTTGTAAAAAAACTGTTTTTTTTTTTTTTTTTTTTTTTTTATATCCGATGGAAATCTTCAAAAAACACTCGGTAAGAATCGGTACCGAGTAGTGTGGGACTCTTACCGCACTAAAACCACCGGTGAATCAGGACCAATCTATGAAAGATCGACAAATGATTTTTATTTCTTAATTTTTAAAATCGCATTGGGGGAAGTTTAAGGTTATAACACTTTCCCGTAGCTTTTAGCCCATCAGCTCATGAGGCTTGGTTCTTCTTAATCTCCGAACATTGTCTCGTACATTTAATACGGTCTCCATTTCAGAGTTAGTATGACTTTGCAGCCGCTTATTGTGTGATACAGCGTGTTTCTTAACCACTTCTGTAACCATTTCAATTTGAAGGTCACGATGTATATCGCTATTTCTCATATACCAAGGGGCATTTATTATTCCACGAAGGACCTTGATTTGGAATTTTTGGATGGGTTCAGCACTTGTTTTCTTTGTACAGCCCCATAGTTGGATGCCATATGTCCAAACGGGTTTCAATACTTGCTTATATAACATTAGTTTGTTCTGGATAGATAGGTCAGAGTTCTTTCCTATTAACCAGTACATTTTCCTGTACTTCAAGTTTAGTTCTTCTCTTTTCTTTTTGATGTGTTCTTTCCATTTAAGCTTTGCATCCAAATTCATTCCAAGGTATTTGGCGGTATTGGAGTAAGGTACTTCTGTACTGTTTATAAAAATTGGAACATTGTTTATGTTTTTGTTTGTAAAGTTTATATGCGTCGATTTTGTTTCGTTTAATTTGATACGCCATTTGTGCGTCCAATCACTAACTTTATCGACTGCATTTTGCAATTTTTGTGTAGCCTTCGTAACGGATTTATCTGGCACCAATATTGCAGTTTGTACTCAAGTTCCAAGTGCCAAACCCTATCAAAAGCTTGAGCAACATCTAAGAATACAGACGAGCATACTTGTTTTTCTTCAAGTGCCTTTTCCACAACATCCGTAATTCGATGCACTTGGTCTATCGTGGAATGTTTATTTCTAAATCCAAACTGATGGCTCGGACTTAGTCTTCTTTCTTCAATTATTTTGTTAAGCCTTTTCAGTAGCAGTTTTTCAAAAACTTTTGCCATGATTGGTATAAGCGATATTGGTCTGTAAGATGTAACTTCTGTTGGTGGCTTGCCTTGTTTAGGTATAACAATGACTTCCGCAATTTTCCAATGATGTGGCACATATCTTAGTTTAAGGCATGCGTTTATTATAAATTGGAGTTTCTTGAAGGCTATAAGAGGCATTTCTTTCAGAACCTGAGCAGTTATAAGATCGTACCCTGGTGATTTTTTGTTTGACAACTTATGTTGACACATGCTTCTTACTTCTTTGAGCGTGACAAAAGGTCTTTCTGTCAACAAACTGTAAGGGATCTGTAGCTGAGCTTGCTGGGAATGGCTTGAAAACATTCGCGAGATGTTCAGCGAAGAGATCAGCCTTTTGTTTCGGGTTTCCGATCCATTTAACATCTTGAGATTTTATCGGCGGGTTTTGTGTCTGAGGTCTTTTTAGGCGCTTAGCTGCTTTCCATAAGGAGTATTCTATAAACGCATCCGTCGTCAGACTTTTCAGGAATCTACTAAGTGAATCGTTTGTAAACTCACAGATTCTTTTTTTAAATTCGTTGTTAAGACGGTTAAAAACTACCTTATCATCTGGGAATCTCGTGGATTGCCATTTTCTTCTAGCTCTTCTTTTTTCCAATATCAACTCCTTTATTTCGATAGGATATTTTATTTCTTTTTCTCTCGCATTCGAAATAGTTGGAGTACTTTCTTTTACAGCCTGCTGCACATCAGCAATAAATTGTTCTACTTCATGATCAATTTGTTCAATTGTTTGCATAGGGGATCTTAGGTTTATAAAATTTTCAAGTTTGTCTCTGAATTCGTTCCAGTTTGTTCTGTTATTCACGAGCTTGGGATTACTTTTTTCTATTATTTCTGTTTCGCTCAGTGATAAAATTACTGGAGTATGATCTGATGATAAATCGTAATTACCTTCGACACTTATATGATTTCGTTTAATACCTTTAACTACGAAAAAGTCTATAAGGTCTTTTATTTTGTTAGTATCAGATGGCCAATATGTTGGCGAACCAGAAGAATAAAATTCGCAGTTGTATTTTCGGCCTGCTTGGTATAGCCGTTTACCTTTTGTTGTTATGAGCCTAGATCCCCATTGGGTGTGTTTAGCATTGAAGTCGCCACCAACAAGGAAGTTATGTCCTAACAAATGTAAATTCGATTTTTTTCAAAATTGTATCGAATGTTGAAAACAATATTTCTTATAAGATAAAATTACTTTGAAACCAATATTTCAAATTTTTGATAATATATTTGAGTCGAAAATCAATTTTTACCAACTTTTGTAAATTTTTTTTTAGGTTTTTAATTTTTTGTACAAAAACTAACAATTCGATTTTTGTTAAAATTATACTTATAAACAATATTTTTTGCAAGATAAAGGTAGTTTAAAGCCAATATCTACAATTTTTTAAATGTTATTTGAGTCGAAAATCAAATTTTCCCAACTTTATACGTTTTTTTTAATTTTTTATTTTATGTAAAAAAACTGTCAATTCGATTTTTCTCAAAATCTGTCCTTATGTTGAAAACAAAATGTCTTATAAGTGAAAATTAGTAAGAAGCTATTATCTCAAATTTTTCAAAATATATTTGAGTCGAAAATCATTTTTTACCAACTTTTGTTATTTTTTTTCGGTTTTTAATTTTTTGTAAAAATACTGTCAATTCGATTTTTTTCAAACTTTAACTGAATGTTGAAAACAATATGTCTTTTGAGATAAAATTAGTTTGAAGCCAATACCTACAATTTTTAAAAAGATATTTGAGTCTAAAATCAATTTTTACCAACTTTTATAAATTTTGTTTAGGTTTTTATTTTTTGTAAAAAAAACTGTCAATTCGATTTTTCTCAAAATTTTATCAAATGTCAAAAAATTATTCTTCGTTGCACAACATTGTTTTGGAGATAAAATCATATTTTAGTCGTAAAATTTTGGAGGTGACAAATTTTTTTTTAGTTTTTTTGATTTATAGAAAAAACCGTTAAATGGATTTTTTTCAAAAAATATACATCTTTGATATAATGTTACAAAATATTATATAAAATTTAATTCAAGTCTCTAGAGTTTTTGGTTCGTAAGATATTTAGGGTTAACCAAAATGTTCACCTTTTTTTCAAAAAGCTATGTTAAAAAAACCACCCACGCAATTTTCTCGACAGCCCTTTCTGCATCTTTCTGCCTAATTATCTGTATAACAAAATTTATTTATAACAGCTAAAAGTTCCAATATTAGAGAGACCTTTTTTGATAGATTAACGAGCCAGGCTTAAAATGGGCATTAGGAGCATAGGTGTTAAAACTTCAATTAAGAACACGAAAAAATTGACCCGCAAAAGAAATTATGAGAAAAGAAACCAAACAATCAGGAATCAGAATATCAAATTCAAGAAGAGATTTCGTCAGAAATGGAGTCGTCAACATCTTAGGCAGGACCAAAAAAACTTTCATCGATAGATACGGTATTTCAGACAGGGCCGTATCAGCAATCGTTTCTGCAACACTTTAAGACGTTAGTCTTATTACGAAGGAAGACACCGACAATGTAGTAGACCGAAACAACATAATGCGAGTCCGTGAGAAGGAAAGGGGTATTCTAGCCAAGAAGCCTCTGTTAATAAAAGAATTATTTGGAGTGTACTTTGATGGACGAAAGGACAAAACATTTCCCATGACTGATTCTTCCAGACAAAAAATGCTTTCCGAGGAGCATATAACTCAGAATATATGGGACACATTTCCTTATAGCATTTACCGTAAGTCATGAAATAAAAGACTTCTTAAATGATAAGGGTGCGGACTTGAACAAATTATTAACTTCCCATAGGAAGTTATTGTAATGGGTCCGATTTGTCGGACATTTGACATTTCTCGACGTTTCAAGGTCCCTAGAGTCGAAATAAAAGATTTTTAGAAAGATGTCTGTGCGTGCGTGTGTACGTACGTTCGTACGTCCGTACGTCCGTACGTTCGCGACGTTTTTATCGTCGTCCATAGCTCAAGAACCAGAAGAGATATGGACTTCAAATAAATTTTGTTATACAGAAAATAAGGCAGAAAGATGCAGAAAGGGCTCTCAAGAAAATCGCGTGGGTGGTTTTTTTACCATAGCAGTTTAAAAAAAAGGTGAAAATTTTGGTTAACCCTTAATATCTTACGAACCAAAAACGCTAGAGACTTGAATTAAATTTTATATAATAGACTGTAACGTGATCTCAATGAAGTATATTTTTTGAAAAAAATCTATCTAACGGTTTTTTTTTTCTAAATCAAAAAAACTGAAAAAAAAAATTTGTCACCTCCAAAATTTAACGACTTACATATGATTTCATCTCCAAAACAATTTTGAGCAACGGAAAATAATGTTTTAAAAATCTGATAAAATTTTAAGAAAAATCGAATTGACAGTTTTTTTTTATAAAAAAATAAAAATCTAAAAAAAACATTACTCAAAGTTCGTAAAAATTAAATATCGATTCAAATATCTTTTCAAAAACTTAAAATTTAGGCTTCAAGCTTATTTTATCTTATAAGAAATTTTGTTTTCAATATTAAAAAAAAATTTTGGGAAAAATCGAATTGACAGTTTTTTTTACAAAAAATAAAAACCTAAAAAAAAAAATTAATAAAAGTTAGTAAAAATTGATTTTCGACTCAAATATCTTTTCAAAACTTTGAGATATCGGCTTTAATTTACTTTTATCTTTCAAAAAATATTGTTGTCAACATTCAGTAAGATTTTGAACAAAATCGAATTGACAGTTTTTTTATAAAAAATTGAAAAACCGAACAAAAATTTACAAAAGTTTGCAAAAATTGAATATGGATTCAAATATCTTTTCAAAAACTTGAAAGTTAGACTTCAAACTTATTTTATCTTATAAGAACTATTGTTTTAAGCATTCTGAAAGATGTTGAGAAAAATCGAATTGACAGTTTTTTTACAAAAAATAAAAACCTAAAAAAA
Source organism: Eupeodes corollae (assembly GCF_945859685.1). NCBI lineage: Eukaryota > Metazoa > Arthropoda > Insecta > Diptera > Syrphidae > Eupeodes > Eupeodes corollae. Next base: position 66,914,107 of record NC_079147.1, read on the forward strand.
AAATTAATAAAAGTTGGTAAAAATTGATTTTCGACTCAAATAGCTTTCAAAAATTCAAAATATTGGCTTCAAACTTATTTTATTTTACAGAAAATATTGTTTTCAATATTCAATGATTTTTATATAAAAGTCCAACAGTCCTCTTTTTCATAAAAAATAAAATCTATAAAAAATAGTACGCAAATTTGGTAAAATCGATACTAGTACATATAGACAAACTTTTAAGCAAGACAAATCGACAGACGGGATGGGAAGTTATCAGTGTGGGTCGCATCCCAGCCTCTTTTTTGAAGTTGGATGTGATGGAACCGCTATCAATACAGGATTTAAAGGAGGTGTAATAAGATGCCTGGAAAAACAATTACAGAGGCCATTGCAATGGTTCATCTGTCAACTCCACGCGAATGAACTACCATTGCGACACTTATTTGAGCACATTGATGGTGCTACGACTAATGGCCCACGAAGCTTTATAGGACCAATAGGAAAAGATCTAAAAGATTGCTAGATTTTGCCTTAGGAAGTCTTTAAATCAATAAGCTCTACCTTACCAGATATATCAAATGCTAAAGATCTGAGCACCGATCAATCGTACCTCTTTCAGATTTCTGCCTTTATTAATTCTGGTCATTGCAACAAACGTCTTTCCAAAAACAACCCCGGAAAAATGTTCATTCCAGATGGCTTACCATGGCAAATAGAATTCTGAGGTTCTATGTATCGACAGATTCTGAAAAAATGTTGCATCTTGTTAATTTTTTTTTCAAACTTTATGCTGAATATTTAAAGTTCCGGAATTTAACTTCAATTCTAAGGACTACATTGACATCATTGCTAACAATATTTCTTTTCTTAAGAATAATGACATGGCTTATTCAGCCGTCTGCTCATATGGCATTTCATTAAGTGTTATAAAGAATAAAAATGAAATAAAATAAATAAAAGTAACAAGTTTTTTTTTTCAAATAAGAAATTAAAGTGTATACAAATTCAAAAAAGCTTAAAGTAACTCAAAAGTGATTTGAAACACAAAAGATATCAACAAAAATGTTGGTGCTTGAACTGTAACAACTGCTGTTTTAAGTTACATAACTATTGCGATATGCTAAGGCGTGTTTGCAGTACTTATAGAGGGTAGACCATCCTATCGCTCCATTGAGTATTTCATAGAGTCGGTTTAGGGTGAGATGACTTGATTTGAAATACAATCGTCGGATTTCCTGCAGCTTTGGACAGATCGCAATAAAATGGATTGTATCTTCATTCTCTCGTCTGTTGCAAAGCTCGCAAATTTGTGACAATTCAGCTCGGTGAGGCATACAGTTTAAGTTTAAAAATTCGACACGAGCTCTGAATATGTAGCTAATAGCTTCGGCCGAAAATTGAGTACAGGAATAATTCGCTTTCGAGGGTAACTGGTGATTGAGGTTCTTATACATATTTCTAGATGTAGTTTCATTTGCTCTAGATAGATGCTGGGTGTAAATTTTTTCATTTATTTTAGCGATGACATTAGAAAAAATCCCCGGCCATTCATCAACGTTTGTTTCACTTAGTGGAAGATTAGTTCCGTTGGCTAGGGCTAAGGCTAACTCGTTCCAATCCTTGAATGGTGAAGCCCTCGTTTGCAACATTCTTACCATGATTGATTTATTAAGACTTCTCCCGCTTCGTCTCTATATAAGTATGTCCGAAAACCGGGGTACCATAGCACATGCATGTATTCAGAGTCGCGCGAAACACACGGTATTTTGACAACAGATTAATTTCTTGGTTCGCAAAGAACTTGGGCCACATTATGCTCAAAGCTAATTTAGCCTCATTACTTTTATTCTTAACATGCTTTGCGAAGTTAAGGTTTTGTGTGATTAAAACTCACAGATACTTAAATTCCTGCACCACTTCAATAGCAATATTATTTAGTTGCCAATTCTCTTCGGGAAGCCTTCTTCTTTGACGAGTCTCAAAAATCATCACCTTAGTTTTGCTAGTATTGATAGCTAACCCCTATTTCTCGCAGAATGTATTTAACCTGTTTATTTGCAGCTGTAGAGTGAAAGCGAAGAGGATTGGGCTTAAAATGCAGCCTTGTGGGATACCTGTTGTCATTTCAAACCAATCTGATAGATGCGACCCATCCCATACCGAAGCAGTCGACGAGATAAGGAAGTTGAAGTATAGCTGCAAGAATTTCCGAGAGATTCCAAGCATTGAAAGCTTGTACAACAATGCTTGTCTATTCACCTTGTCAAATGCAGCTTTGAAGTCAACGAAACAAGCGTATAATTTTTTCTTTTTATCAATACATTTCTTGGCAATACTTGTTAACGCAAATATATGGTCCAGCGTTGAGTAATCCTTTTTTTTCTGCGCATAAAGTCTTGTACTCCTTATTTACGTGAAGGTAAATACTTTTGAAGAACAATGCATTTGTGGATCGAAATAGTTTGAGATACACAAATGATAGTTTGCGGAGCTTCTTGCAATCATTATCAAACCATAAGTTTTTAGGAGTAAAAGAATTAGAGTTGTTATTGCTAACGGCAAATGGAGCTGAGATATTAATTACACTTGTTATTCGTTCATCTAAATGATCTACTCCGGTTGTAGCATGGGGAGGGACGGAGCTAAAGTTACGATTCAGGAGAAATTTATAAACGGTAGCACTGTTTTCTTTCCACCTTAAATTTTGGAAATTATTTGAGATGCTTTGGCTAGCTACATCAAAGAATTTAACGTTGACTTCTATTGGAAGGTGTGCAGAGAAGTTCGCTATGCCGACTTTGAAGTTTGGGGTTGTATTTAGCCATCCAGTTGATACTGCGCAAATATCGATCACTGACTGTCCTTGCCCGCTGATAAAGGTAAACTCTCCATATTCGTCGCCCTTAATCGCACCATTCAGTACAAATAGTCCAAAGTTTTCAAAGAATTCGGTTAGAAGTCGTCCGTTCCTATTAAACTGTTCATCTTTGGAGTTTCTAGCAACATTTAGTAAGTTTAGCGACAGTTATTCATAATTTGAAGGATTCTGCTACCTCCCAATACGTGCGTTTAGATCTCCAATGATCATGATGTTCTCCAGATTATTGTTATTCACGTAATCAATTAAGCACTCGAAGTCACTCTGCCAGTTATTACAGTTCAAGTACACCGGAATTACTGAGTATTTTAAATTATCATTAAAAATATGAAAAATAATTCTATTTTCTAAACAAATAAGTTTGACAAAATTGCTGTTTATAGTAGTTTTTTTGACACCACATAAAATTCCTCCACTAGCTTTACCGTGGACGTTTGTTCTAGTTGCAGGTGAACACATTATTTTGAAATTTTTGAAATATTTTATGCAATCATTTTCGTGTTTTTCCTCTAAGAAAGTTTCTAAAAAAATTATAACATCAAAATCGTGAATAAAGTTAAAGAAATCAGGTTGTGCAAGCTTACTTCTGAGACCTGTAATATTATACGAAAAAATGTTTAAAGTTTGTAAATTAAAAAATCGATCCACCTTATTGTTTATCAACCACATTTAAGCAGAGCAAAATCTAAAACTAAAGGGTGATTTTTTTGAGGTTAGGATTTTCATGCATTAGTTTTTGACAGATCACGCGGGATTTCAGACATAATGTCAAAGAGAAAGATGCTCAGTATGCTTTGACATTTCATCATGAATAGACTTACTAACGAGCAACGCTTGCAAATCATTGAATTTTATTACCAAAATCAGTGTTCGCTTCGAAATGTGTTTCGCGCTTTACGTCCCATTTATGGTCTACATAATCGACCAAGTGAGCAAACAATTAATGCTATTGTGACCAAGTTTCGCACTTAGTTTACTTTATAGGACATAAAACCAACCACACGAATGCGTACAGTGCGTACAGAAGAGAATATTGCGTCTGTTTCTGAGAGTGTTGCTGAAGACCGTGAAATGTCGATTCGTCGACGTTCGCAGCTATTGGGTTTGTTTTATTCGACCACATGGACGATTTTACGCAAAGATCTTGGTGTAAAACGGTATAAAATACAGCTCGTGCAAGAACTGAAGCCGAACGATCTGCCACAACGTCGAATTTTTTAGTGAATGGGCCCTAGACAAATTGGCAGAAAATCCGCTTTTTTATCGACAAATTTTGTTCAGCGATGAGGCTCATTTCTGGTTGAATGGCTACGTAAATAAGCAAAATTGACGCATTTGGAGTGAAGAGCAACCAGAAGCCGTTCAAGAACTGCCCATGTATCCCGAAAAATGCACTGTTTGGTGTGGTTTGTACGCTGATGGAATCATTGGACCGTATTTTTTCAAAGATGCTGTTGGACGCAACGTTACGGTGAATGGCGATCGCTATCGTTCAATGCTAACAAACTTTTTTTTTTGTTGCCAAAAATGGAAGAACTGAACTTGGTTGACATGTGGTTTCAACAAGATGGCGCTACATGCCACACAGCTCGCGATTCTATCGCCATTTTGAGGGAAAACTTCGGAGAACAGTTCATCTCAAGGAATGGACCGGTAAGTTGGCCACCAAGATCATGCGATTTGACGCCTTCAGACTATTTTTTGTGGGGCTACGTCAAGTCTTAAGTCTATACAAATAAGCCAGCAACTATTCCAGCTTTGGAAGACAACATTTCCGAAGAAATTCGGGCTATTCCGGCCGAAATGCTCGAAAAAGTTACCCAAAATTGGACTTTCCGAATGGACCACCTAAGACGCAGCTGCGGTCAACATTTAAATGAAATTACCTTCAAAAAGTAAATGTCATGGACCAATCTAACATTTCAAATAAAGAATCGATGAGATTTTGCAAATTGTATGCGTTTTTTTAAAAAAAAGTTCTCAAGCTCTTAAAAAATCACCGTTTACTTTTACTACCGGATAATTGTTTTTGGCAAATGCGTCGTACACGAATACTGGGTGAATGACACTCTACTGGTCCATTGTGGAAACTTAATCATGGATGAAATGAGATCTTTCTGACTTCCTAAAATTTAGCCAACGTTAAAAATACATATGTATCTATTTCGAGCCTTATTCCCGTGATACAGCCTGTATTATTATTATTACTGTTTTATCATCCGTTTAGATAAGTTATAAGTGCAGAAGTCAGGGGCCTAATTCTCAAAACATTAACATTATTGGTAACGACATGTGACAATTTGTGTATTTACAACTTGACAATTTATTGTCAAAATCTAATGGCGAACTGTCAACTGTTTGTTTCATGAGCAAATTGTCATGACAATAATTATAAAGTATTTGTCGACGATAGTCAAGAATTTTCCAACAAATTCGTACAGACAATTCTTTTATAAACTAAAAAAAATACACCTTACATAATTCTTAGTACAATTAAGACAGGAAATTCAGTGACAGTGATAAGATCTTAAATAAATAGGGTAAGACAAAAGCATTTGCTTCAGGTAGTAAGATAGTTCCATTAACCTCACAGAAAGTCAACATACATTTTATGTAACATATTTTTATTTGAATAGACATACTGTATGAATATTGGTACAAGGGGGAGGTAGTCTTTTTTGGTATTTGTAAATATCCGGAATATTTCCATTAAAATTCCAACAAAACCACACAAAAATGTAGCGCCAACAGAATTCCAAAAAAATATATATAAATTTGATATTTTTTGTTTACACTAAATGTTAAAAAATTTAATAAAGAAACATATTTCATACAAATGCACTTATTTAAACTATTCCCAATTTAATTTAAATGTTTTCCGATACTGTTTCATTTGAAAACAAAATCAAAAAATAGTAAGTACTAAAATGGTTTGGAAAAAAATTAAATAAGTTAAATCTCAAAAATAAAACAAAAGCTCAAAAATGTAGTCCGAACGTGGTGGGTCATTTATGTAGGTATGGCGTACAGGAATTTGGAAAGAATAGGTGAGGATGTTCGCCTACCTTCCTAAGCTGAAGCCATCGCATCGAATAAATCATCCTCATTCGGACACAGCTCACTTTATCTTCTCTAATAGTTTTGCATGTTAATTGGTATTTCATGTCTGTTTTAGATTTATTTGCTATAAAAAAGATGAAGTCGAATAAATTCGTGTGGCAAAAAATCCGTGTCGGTCCATAAGGGGACACCTCCAGCCACAGTTCCAATTCAATCCTTTGCCATTGCTCAACGAACTGGCACTAGGATGATGCTGATGATGATGATGATGATGGTGGCAAATAATCGCATTACCCCTAAATCGAAATCTGTGAAATTTTTGTCGGTAATTTTTTATATAGCTCTTATTTTAACGATAAAAATAGAATCACGCTTTTGAGTTAGAAAATCGGATTAAACATTAAAAAACTCTAACAACAAAATAAAAGCAAACAATGTAGGTAAACTAAATGATTTAAACGTGCATGCGTTTGAATTTATAGGAATCTGAAGTTTTAAATTGAAAAAAATAACAAAAAAAATAGCTCTCAGTAAAAATTTATATTGAAACTACGATAAGAGTATTTTAAATGGGGAGTGAGAGAGATCTACTTCAACAGATCGCCAGTGTTTTAAAAATACCGGCTTAAAATTTATTCTTATAGCTATTTCAAAAATATGTTTTCAAAGGATTGAATTTGAGTTATCCTAGAAGGTATTCCTGAGAACTTTGTCACTTTGAATGGAATAGTATTGTACCCGGGCGGGAACTCCCGCAACCAAACTTTTTTCCCATTGACTTTATTTAAATTTATTTACATATGTTTCGCAAGCTTACTGTAGTTAGTCTTAGGTTTTCCTGCCTTGCATACAAGGTTTTTACAACAGGTACGCTACAAAAGTATAGCGACAGGGACAGCAAAGGACGATACGTTCAATTTATGGTCGTCATAATCATTCCAGCAGATATACCATTGAGCGTCTAGCGGACAAATTTGAATTCACAGGCTAGAAGTACCCGTAGTGTCGAGAATATTGCTGCCGCTGAGGCTTCAGTTGCAGAAAGCCCAAATGTGTGTGTCTCACACGTTGTTCTCAAGCGTTGGACACCTCTGCGGCGGCGAATTTTGCGAAAAGATCTTTTCCTAAATCCTAACAAGCCGCTTGACCACCAGAAGCATCGTATGTTCGTGAATTGGGCTGAGCAACAACTTGAAAATGATACGGATTTTTATCGAAAAATCATTTTCAGTGATGAGGCTCATTTTTGGCTGAATGGATTCGTTAAACAAAAATATACGATATTGGTCAGACAGCAATCCACTCGTACTCGATAGGTCATAATTGAATCCCGAAAAAAATATAGTTTAGTGTGGTTTATTTACCGGCGGCGTTTTTGGTCCCTACTTCTTCCGTGATGTTCAGGACCGGCACGTTTACTGTGAATGGGATCGCTACAGTTCAATAATAACCGAATATTTTTGGCCCCAATTGGATGATATGAACTTGTAGGACATGGGGTTCCAACAAGACGGAGCGGCGGCCGCGGCGTCGCGGTCGTCGCAAAAAGCCACACAGCGAATGTCACAATCAATTTATTGGAAATTAAGTTTGGAGAACGTATTATCTCATGAAATGGCTCAGTCGCTTGGCCGCCTCAGTAAAGCGATTTGACGCCTTAACACTATTTCCTGTGTAGCTACGTCAAGTCTATGGTCTGGTCCAATTAACCAGCGACGATTGATAAACTTCGTACGAATATCGAACGTGAAATTACAGCAATATCGGCCGATTTATGCTTGAAAACCGTCGATGATTTTGTTCAGCGTCTGGACTTCTACGTTCCCGTGGTAGACAAGCAAAAGAAATCGATATCAATACAATCAAAAGAGGCTGGGATGCAACCCACACCGATAACTTCCCATCCCGTCTGTCGATTTGTCTTGATTGCAAGTTTGTCTATTTATTGAATATCGAAAACAATATTTTCTGTGAAATAAAATAAGATTTAAGAAAATATCTCAACGTTTTGAATAGATATTTGAGTCGCAAATCAATTGTTATCAACTTTTATAAATTTTGTATTTGGTTTTTATCTTTTGTAACAAAAATACTCCATTTACCAAGATCGGAATCTTTCGTACGTTTCACTCTCCCAAACCCATTTGGTAACATTGTTGTATTTGTAATTTTGACAATTAGTCCATGAATAGATGTGAAAACATCATTTATTGTAATTAATTCACTAATTTAGAGTAATCACTTACTTACTTACTTAAGGTGGCGCTACAGTCCTGTGCGAACTAGGGCCTCAGCCAACAAACTTCTCCATCTAGCTGGGTCCCTAGCTAGATGTCTCCAGTTTCGGGCTCCAAGTTGGGTGAGTTCACCTTCCACTTGTGCGCGTCACATGATCCGCGGTCTTCCTCTACTGCACTGTCCTGTTGGGTGTGGATTCGAAGACTTTCCGTGAACCAGCCATCTTATTCGTTGGACTTTTACCCTTCTGGCTAAGTCTACGTCGCTGTACAGCCCGTGCAGCTTGTCGTTCTATCTTCTTCGATGCATACGGGACCGTATATTACACGAAGAACTTTTCTCTCGAAGCGACCCAAGCTGCCTTCCTCCGCTTTTGTCATAGTCCATGCTTCTGCACCGTATAGCAGGACGGCGATGATAAGGGTCTTATATAGCTACACTTTGGTCCCTCGAGGGAGAACTTTACCACTCAATTGCTTTTTTAGTCCAAGGAAACAGCGGTTAGCACTAGTTTTTCTTCGTTTGATCTCAGCGTTGGTGTTGTTTTCTGCGTTTACAGCGGAGCCTAGGTAGACGAAGTCCTTGACTACCTCAAAGTTACGTTACGGGTCTCCTTTTTTCAGGATCGGGCAAACAATACTGAGGTTCCATTCATCGGGCATGCTTTCTTCCGACCATGTCTTACAGATAAGTTGGTGCATGCTCCTAATCAACTTAACTCCAGCTGCTTTAAAGAGCTCGGCATTCAAGCCATCCGCTCCAGCGGCTTTATTAGACTTCAACTTAGATATGGCAATCTTTACTTCGTCTTAGTCGGGAGGACGGGATTGTTTGCTTTCGTCGTCTATGTTGAATGGAACATCCTGCCTGACAACGGAATTCAGTTTGTCGTCGCCGTTATACAGCCGGCAGAAGTGGTCCTTCCATATCCTCAGCATTTGACTGCGGTTCTACTATGATGTTTCCACTTTCGTCTTTGCAGCCTTCGGTTCTAGGTTTATGTACCTGTGAATTTCGTTTCACCTGTTCATAAAACTTTCAAACTTCATTCCTGCTTTGAACCTCTCAACAAATCACTACGAAATTCTTTAAATTTCATAATAAACCTCGAATTATTGTATCAAAGATGCGTTCGAAGAACCATCAAATTAAGGGTGCGAGCGCAATTTTTTGGTATTGAATTCTTATAAATTTTCGTTATTGAACGGCCCAAATATTTGTTTTGCAAATCATCAAAATCTGTGTTAATTTAACTAATCCAAGTATATTTATAGTTTTTTAACTTCCCATAGGAAGTAATTGTAATGGGTCCGATTTGTCAAATTGAAAATTTTGACATTTCTCGACGTTTCAAGGTCCCTAGAGTCGAAATAAAAGATTTTTAGAAAAATGCCTGTGCGTGCGTGTGAACGTACGTTCGTACGTCCGTACGTCTGTACGTCCGTACGTCCGTACGTTCGCGACGTTTTTTTCGTCGTCCATAGCTCAAGAACCAGAAGAGATATCGACTTCAAATAAAATTGGTTATACTGATAATAAGGCAGAAAGATGCAGAAAGGGCTCTCAAGAAAATTGCGTGGGTGGTTTTTTTACCAAAGAAGTTTAAAAAAAAGGTGAAAATTTTGGTTAACCCTAAATATCTTACGAACCAAAAACGCTAGAGACTTGAATTTAATTTTATATAATAAACTGTAACGTGATCTCAAAGAAATATATTTTTTAAAAAAAATCTATTTAACGGTTTTTTTCCTAAATCAAAAAAACTGAAAAAAAAAATTTGTCACCTCCTAAATTTAACGACTAACATATTATGATTTCATCTCCAAAACAATTTTGAGCAACGGAGAATAATGTTTTTGAAATCTGATAAAATTTTGAAAAAAATCGAATTGACAGTTTTTTTTTTATAAAAAATAAAAATCTAAAAAAAAACATTACTCAAAGTTCGTAAAAATTAAATATCGATTCAAATATCTTTTCAAAAACTTAAAATTTAGGCTTCAAAATTATTTACCTTAAAAGAAATATTGTTTTAAGCATTCTGAAAGATGTTGAAAAAAATCGAATTGATAGTTTTTGTACAAAAAATTAAATACCCAAAAAAAAAAATTTAACAAAAGTTGGTAAAAATTGATTTTCGACTCAAATATCATTTCAAAACTATAAAATATTGGCTTCAAACTAATTTTATCTTATAGAAAATATTGTTTTCAACATTCCATAGAATTTTGAAGAAAATCGAATTGACCGTTTTTTTTATAAAAAATAAAACTAAAAAAAAACAATACTAAAACTTGGTAAAAATTTACTTTCGACTCAAATAGCTTTTCAAAAATTAATGATATTGGCTTCAAACTAATTTTACAGAAAATATTGTTTTCGATATTCAGTGATTTTTATATAAAAATCCAACAGTCCGTTTTTCATGAAAAAATAAAATCTATAAAAAATAGTACGCAAATTTGGTAAAATTGATACTTGTACATATAGACAAACTTTTAAGCAAGACAAATCGACAGACGGGATGGGAAGTTATCAGTGTGGGTCGCATCCCAGCCTCTTTTTTTTTTATATAATTTAAGCTTGCAACTATTCTTTCTTTGATTAATAAATGTTAAGTTTAAAAAAGAGTTATAATCGAAAAATACCTTATCCATAACATTCTTGATTGATGGATGCATATGTAAAGAAGTTTTTTTTTGTTTTAAGCAAAAAATAATTTTCATTTATTCCGTACAAATGTTTACTTACACAAGTTCAAGTTAACTTGTTATTGTTAAAAGGGTATGTTCAATAAAAGTGCTGCTAATAATAAAAAATTTAATGAGTTACGTATATATTAAAAATGCTTTACACAAAGCAACTTATTTTTAAAACATGGTTACCTCAAATTTGTATTTCAAAATCTAGCTACACACGAAATTTTAACTTTAACATAGTCCCTCAAAAATAAATTTTCAGGAATATTTCTGCAACAAACAAAACTAAAATTTAATTTGGTCTTGCAATTATCGAACTGCTTAAATAATGAAAATACTAATTTAATTGAGGAATCTGAACTAGTTAAAGTTGGCAATGGAGCTTCACAAGTATGCTTCTCGTAGCATTGTCTGTACAAAGAAATACGGAGGCATCCGCCTATTGTTTCCACCTGAACTTCTAAAGTCGCCGAAAAATGTTCTAAGCCAACTACACCTGAAAAAATAGTTTGTTTTGTAGTTTACAAAGTATTGTGTTACACTTTTGTCCATTTGCAATTATACTTAACCAGTTGCAGCTCATATTGCGGTCGCAAATAATTTAAGTAAATAAAAACCAGCACTAATAAATCATTAAATATGTATTTGGTCAATCTTATTTTATATACATTAACAACATTTATTTGTATTGAAATTAAAATGCTATACAATTCTTCCAATTTAAGACCATGTCAGCACTTCAGATTCTGTTGTTTAGGATTGTTTAGTTTTTGAACGAGGCCATAAAACATTCAAAATAAATCATTTAGATGTGCCAGCAGACTATAATGAAGCATTTTGATGGGCCGGAACACTCACTTCACTTCACGCACACTTTATCACATTTAGTGTGTACTTAGCTTGTAGGCGAACCGAAATGTCAGTCTGAGATTCCGATCTTGGTAATGGAGTATTTTTGGTTTAAAGCCAATAGACCGTAATTTTGAAAAGATATTTTAGCCAAAAATCAATGTTTATCAACTTAAACTAATTTTTTTTGTTTAAGTCTTTATTTTTTGTATAAAAACTATCTAATTTTTCTCAAAATTTTTGAGAATATAAAACACAATTTTTCTGATAAGTTAAAATTAGTTGAACGCCATGATCTCAAATTTTTAAAAAGCTATTTGAGTAGAAAATCAATTTTTACCAACTTTGAGTAATGTTTTTTTTTAGGTTTTAATTTTTTATAAAAAAAAAACTGTCCATTCGATTTTTCTCAAAATATTACCAGATGTTAAAAACTTTATTTTTCGCTGCCCAAAATTGTTCTGGAGATAAAAATTATTTTGTATAGGTAAAATTTTCGAGGTGACTAATGATTTTTTTCAGTTTTTTTTATTTATAAAAACACCGTTTAGGTATTGAATTTTTTTTTGAAAAAAAATATATTTGTTTGGTATTATATAACAATATTTTATATACAATTTAATTCAAGTCTTTGTTCATGAGATATTAAGGGTTAACCAAAACGTTTACCTAATTTTTAAACTGCAATTGTAACAAAAAACAACCACGCAATTTTCTTGAGAGCCCTTTCTGCATCTTTCTGCCTTATTATCTGTAAAACCAGTTTATTCGAAGTCGATATCTCTTCTGTTTTTTGAGCTATGGACGACGAAAAAAACTTCGCAGACGTATGGACGTATGGACATATGGACTTACGAACGTACGTACACACGCACGAGTTATATCATCACTGTACAGTATACCTATCATATAGTATTATCAATATCTAATACATTTCTTATACTACATTTAATGTTCTCTCATATTTTGTAACGCAAAATAAGTGTAGAGCAACTAACAGCTGATTAATAATCTTTCTTTACAACTTCTCTCGATAAGTTGATATGCAAGAACTGTACTTTGAATTATTATACTAAGCATTATATTTAGTCATAGTTTTTAGTCTTGATTTAAATATTGAAGAATAAAGTTATGTTTCAATCTCATTAAGAAAAAACCTGAGTTCTCATTTTAAATCAACGTATTTGGCGCAGTCGGACTTCGAACCATTAAAAATTAAAAAAAAAAAAACAAGTTAAAATAACATTTGTTAAAAATAACATTTGTGTTAAACTAAAAAAAAAAACAAACAAAAAAACAGTTAAATTTTCAAATCTTTAAACTTGTATATTGAATAAAAAAAAAAAATAAAAAACCCATCCAAAAGTTTTCTTTTAACAGAAAAATGTAGTGTTTATTAAAAATTGAAAAAAAAATACATAGCTTACAAAAATATATTCTATGTTTGCTCTCTAACTAAAAAAGTTAAAAACATAAAAAACAAAAAATAACAGTGTTTAAAAAAATTTATTCTATGTTCGTTCTCTAACAAAAAAAAAAACAGAATTGTAAAAGTTAAAAACATACAAAACAAAAAAAAAAGAGGAACAAAAAATAACACATAACGATTTGTGTCTGTTCTCTTTACCAATAACAATACAAAAAAAAAACAAAAAAAAAACATAGAATTGCATACCACAAGAAAGATAACGTTATTTTTAATACACTCTTCAATTGAAAAAGTCAATTCTTTTTACAAAAAATAAAAAAAACCCAAGCCAACAGCACATAAAACCAAAGAGAAGTATAGAAAATAGCGGTAAAAAGTAATGAGGGAGACAACTTGGAACAGATGAAATTTGAATCAACATAAGAAGAAAACTACAAATAAAAAATTTAACCATACTGTATTTTATGAACTGTACATACATATCTTGACTGTAAAATAATAACAATTAATTAAATAGCTCATCTGATATTTATATATTTAGATAACGAAATAATCATTTAGTTATATATATATATACATAATTATTTACATAATACATATATCTAACCAAATCTTATTTCATTGATTTAATTTTTGTTTATATATTTCTTTTACTAATTTTTCGTTTGTATTAACACAATGGATGATAATATCTCACCAGTAGATAAATTTAAAATTGCATTGGATCTAATTACCCGAGTCCCCGAATATAGTGGGAATAGGGAACAGCTAATAGAGTTCATTGAAAGGATGGACAATTTGATTCCGTTATTAAATTCTTTTCCAGCTGAATCTTTATTAATTTTGAAAGGTTATCTTAGGGACAGGATCACTGGTAAAGCCAGAGAAGCTTTCCAAAAAAGAGGTAGAATAACTGAGTGGAATGATTTGAGAACAATTCTTATTGAGGAGTTCGGTGAAAGGGTTAGTAGTGGAGTTTTGATAGATAAAATGCGTTCAGCTAGAGTGAAGACAACAATCGAAAGTTATTACAACGAAATAAATAATTATCTATGTAGGATCAATAATGTTAATTTGCTTCAAAATAATAATGATCAACAAATTATAGCCTCAAATAACCGCATTGCTTTGGAAGCATTCAAACATAGTTTGCCCGAACCCACAAAAACAATAATATTGAGTAGAAATCCTAAGTCACTTCGAGATGCATACAAAATAATATTAGAAATTAACCATCAAGACTATGGTAACATGCAAACAGATAGATTTTCATTACTCTCAAGTTCAAACAAAAGACAGCCAGGAAGTCACTTCGCGAAAGGTTATCCTAGACAAGAACCGGATCAAGGTACAAGAAACTATGGTAGTTCAAATCGAAACCAAAATTTAGAACAGTTTCATAGCCAAAATACCGGATATAACAATTCGTCTCCAAACGTCAATTCTGGTCGATTAAATCGAAATGTTCCCAGTGAATCTCAAAATAATTTCAACAGGCAATTAAGTAGTAATAGTAATAGTAATAGGCAACAGCAAGGTAGTTCTAGACAATTTCAAAACAATAACAATTATAATTCGAGATCTAACCAATCGAGACAATTATCGAATAATAGATCTCTTAATAATGATACAAATCGGAGTAGTTCATTCCCGAATAGGAATCAACCTTCGGATGGTCAAGAACCAATGGACGTTAACAACATAGAAAAAGATTGTCAAAGTGAAGAAAATTTTCTTGTAGAAGCCTCGGAAAATTTCCATCTCCAATAATAGAATTGACTGTTAATGGTCACAAAATTGATTGTTTAATTGATAGCGGTTCAACTATATCTATTTTGGATGAATATTTATTACCTGATATTAAATCTACAAAAATAATTAACCCAATATTTATTAGTACAGTTTTAGGAAAAGGAAATATTTTTTACGAAAAAATTTCAAATGTTCCGAATGAATGGAACCTTAATGCTACCATGTCTTGGAAGCTTATGAACCTAGAACACAAACCATTTAATGCAATAATAGGCTCGAATATTTTAATACCTCTAAAAGCTAAAATTGACTTCAATAACTGCCAGCTCGAGATTAACGATCAAATAATTAAATTTAAAGGATTCGATTGTCCATATTCTTACGAAGAAATAAATATACTAGAGCCTGTAGAAAATCAAGAGACTTGTAATTTAATGAAAAAACTGGACTTATCTAAACTAAATCAGGAAGAGATACAAAATGTCAGGGAATTAGTAAAAAACAATAGTGACTTATTCTTTATACAGGGACAGAAATTGACCAGCATTAATATAACAAAACATGAAATAGTAACAACAACTTCACAGCCTATTTATTCTAGAATTTATAGATTTCCTCAGGTCCATGAAAAAGAAGTTGAGAGTCAGGTGAAAGAGATGTTGAGTCAAGGAATTATAAGGGAAAGCAACAGTCCTTATAATAGCCCCATATGGGTTGTTCCGAAAAAAATTGATAACTCTGGTCAACAAAAATGGAGGCTTGTAGTGGATTATCGGAAATTAAATGAGGTGACTGTTAGCGATAAATTCCCGATTCCAAACATCGAAAATATCTTTGACAAGTTGGGTCGAGCTCAATATTTCAGCACCTTAGACCTGGCAAAAGGCTTTCACCAGATAATGGTCGACGAAAAAGACCAAGCAAAAACCGCATTTTCCACTTCTTTAGGCCATTTTGAATACATCAGAATGCCTTTCGGACTTAAAAATGCCCCTTCAACCTTTCAAAGGTTGATGAATAAAGTGCTGGTGGGCTTAATAAACAGAATCTGTGTCGTATACCTCGACGACATACTTGTCTTTAGTACGAGTTTGGAAGAGCATAAGGTCAATCTTAATAAAGTTTTTAAAAGAATTAGGGAATATAATCTCAAAATCCAGGTTGATAAATGTAGTTTTTTCCAGAAAGAAACGCAATATTTAGGACATATTTTGACGACCAACGGTATTAAGCCTAATCCCGATAAAATTGCGGTGGTAGAAAACCTCAAATTACCGAAGACCCTGAAACAAATAAGGAACGGGTTACTACCGTAAATTTATAAAAGATTACGCCAAAGTCGCCCAGCCTATGACGAAGTATCTGAAAAAAAATATGCGCATAGACATTTCAGACAGCCAATATGTAAATGCTTTTGAAAAACTTAAGCAACTCGTTACAAACCACCCTATTCTTCACTATCCTGATTTTCAAAAAAAATTTAAATTGACAACAGATGCCAGTAAATATGCAATCGGTGCCGTCCTAACCCAGGACAACCACCCTATATGTTATACCAGCAGAACCTTGAACAAACACGAATGTATGTACAGTACAATTGAAAAAGAGCTTTTAGCCATCGTTTGGTCAATGGGGTATTTTAGACCATATTTATATGGAGTTGAGTTTGACGTGCTAACCGATCATCAACCAATTAAATGGCTGCATTCAAAAAAGGATTGCAAGGATATTAGTTCAAAACTACAACATTGGCTTTTAAAATTAGGGGAGTATACATTTAAGGTAGACTATATTAAGGGAAAGGACAATAATGTTGCTGATTTTCTGAGCAGGATTAACGCAGATGAAAATGAAATTAACGCAGTAAGCCTTAATGAAAACCATTCAGAAGAGAATTCCCAAAGCGCAGAAATGGGCACAATTCACAGCCAAATTGAAAACCTTGACAATCATATTCCCATAGTTGATACAATTGTAAACAAATATAAAACACAAATTATTCTACTAAATTCAAAAACAATAGAAACGGAAACCATTTTTAAAAACAAAAAAATTTATATTTCAGAATCAGATATCAACAACAAAACAATGATAGATATTTTTAGGAGACTTATAAAAAAAGGTACTACCGGAATTTACACGGAGTTAAATGATCATCTTTATAATCAGGTACAGTTAGCATTGATAGATTTATTTGGAAGCTTTAAGGATATTAGATTCAGGCGATGCTCTCATTTAGCAGAAGATTTAAAAACTGAAGAGGAAGCTGTCAGGTACATTCGAAATGTTCACGAAAAGGAAACAAATCATCGTGGTATAAATGAAAATTTTGAGGTTTTAAGAAATAAAGTATATTTTCCAAAATTAAAAATACTCATTCAAAAATTTATAAACAATTGTTCCATATGTCAGGAAGCGAAATATGACCGCAGCCCAGTAAAAATTAAGTACAATTTAACGGAAACTCCTTTTGATCAAAACGAAATCGTTGGTCTGGATACCTGGACTATGAAAGGACAAAGATTTTTGACAAGTATTGATAGGTTTTCGAAACATGCCATGATAGTTGATCTCGCTGATAGAAATCTTATCACAGTTAGAGAAGCTTTGAGCAAAAGACATGCCTCACTAGGAAAACCCAAGCTTTACATTGCTGACAACGAATTTGACGGATTAGTCATCAGAGATTTCTTAAGGGAAGAAGGCATTGACCTTCATCTCACGAAACCTAACAGCCACACTGGAAACTCTGACATTGAGCGGCTGCATAATACATTAAATGAACAAATAAGAGTAATGGAAATAAACCCAGAATTCAAGGAACGAGGTATGAAAAGCAAATGCTTTAAGGCAGTTGAATTTTATAATAATTCGGTTCATTCAATAACGAAAGAAAAACCCATTAGTTTCATTTTAGGGCAAATTGAATCAAGTAAAACTAAAGTACGGGATCGAATTAAAATTGAAAAAGAACGAAGAATAGAAAAATTAAATAAGGACAGACAAAATGATAGTTTAAGAACAGAAGAACAGGTCTTAATAAAAAATTATAAATCCCTCAGGCATAAGCAAGAACCTAAGTATAAATTACATAAAAACGAAAACTTGCATCCGTGTAACATTAAAAGAAAGTATAAATATACCTAAAAACGAAATATGTAAAAAAAGAACACTTAAAAAAAATAATTTTAATTAATAAATTTAAGAAAAATTAAAAAAAAAAAAATCGTTAACAATTATAAAAAAAAATGTATCTAGATTTTCTTTGCGTTAATATACTATTCTTGAATTTGTTATTTTATAAAAATGTATTATAGGTATCTATAGAAACTATACAAAAAATAAAATAATTATTTTTATTGTTATCTATTAGTCGTTATATAAAAATATGTTTTGTTTCAATACAAAAAAAAAATATGTATAATTTCGACTCAGGAGATGTCGAAACAAAGGGGGGAGAAGTTATATCATCACTGTACAGTATACCTATCATATAGTATTATCAATATCTAATACATTTCTTATACTACATTTAATGTTCTCTCATATTTTGTAACGCAAAATAAGTGTAGAGCAACTAACAGCTGATTAATAATCTTTCTTTACAACTTCTCTCGATAAGTTGATATGCAAGAACTGTACTTTGAATTATTATACTAAGCATTATATTTAGTCATAGTTTTTAGTCTTGATTTAAATATTGAAGAATAAAGTTATGTTTCAATCTCATTAAGAAAAAACCTGAGTTCTCATTTTAAATCAACGTATTTCACGCGCAGATATCTTTCTAAAAATCTTTTATTTCGACCTTGAAACGTCGAGTTATGTCAAAAATTTCAGTTTGAAAAATCACTCAATACAAGTTAATAAAAAAATAATAAAGAATTTCGTTACTACCCAAAAGTGTTTTTGTTTTATTTAAAAAAAACAACTTTTGTAGCGCTCTTATTGAAAAACCCAATACTTACCACATTTGGCCTTTGTAAAAATTATTCTTAATCATGAAATGTGGTAATCGATATTTCTTAGAATAAGTGTGATTTTTGTATATGAAAATCATAGTTCTCTTATCGTAGAAGTCGAATAGGGTGACATCTAGATAATTTTCGTTGAACGTCTAGTTTAGAAATTTATTTTTAGCCGAAAGACTTAAGAATGTCATAATTCAAAACAGACGAAAATAAGGAAAGACTATGAAGAATTAACGAGAAATAAGGACAAAATATTGTTTTTAAGGAGTATTCATATAACAATTTACAATATAAGGGGGATGTTAAAAAACATTAAAGTTTTGCTTTGTTTTCGTATGTTAGTTACATTCGCAAAACGGTATAGGCATCCTATAAAAAGATTACAGAAAAAAATGAGGTACATTGCGATTATATGTAGACATTATTGAAAAATATGAGCAAAAGACCAGATATCGCTCTCAAGAATCCAGCTCCAATGATCTCAGTTATGCGCAGGCCTCACAAGCCAGCAATGAAAGGAAAATTTAAGGTGTGATAAAAACACAATTTATAGCCTCGGATAAACGAACTGATAATGTTGACAACCACCTGCAAACGAAAAACGGAAAACGGAGAACGATTTACGTCTATGTGCATGGAATGTGCAGCTTGCCGATGCCCTCACCCAAATTTCATCACCTAAGCCTTATCAGCGCGCATGCCCCGCCGGAAAAGAAGGATAAAAATACCAAAAAAATAATTCTATGAGCACCTCGCCAAAACAAATGAGCAATTTCCCAAAACCGATTTTAAATTTTACCTGGGAGATTTGAACGCCGAAATTGGTAAAGAAGGCATCTTTGGTAAGTCAATTTGGAAGACATAACCTACACGACATCACATCAGGAAAAGGACTTAGGCTTATCGACTTACTAGCCAAAAAAAATATGCTGTTAAGTAGCACCTTGGCGGTCCCCCGATGATCAAACATGCAACCAAATCGATCATCAAATCGAAGAGACTCCTCTAGCATACTTTGCGTTCGTACGTACAGATCAGCCAATATAGATTCCGACCACTACCTATTTGGAGCTTAACTGCGTGAATATCCGGATGCTCTTAGGAGAACAACAATCACGATGAGAAGATTCAACCTTGGAGGACTGCAGCAGGAGGATAAGGCCAATACATTTGCCGACCGAGTATCCCAAGAGCCTGCGAGAAACTCTACCACGGACGAGATGTGCCCAGAGACCCACTGGCAGCTTTGCAAACAATCCCTCGTGAATGCTGCAGAAGAGGTGCTAGGTTTCTCACAGCCGCCACTAAGGATCCCCTGGTTTGACTCTGAATGTGCTCAAGCAAACAAAGGTAAAACGGAGGCATACAGATTGTGGCAGCAAAGGAGGACACGATCTTCCCACCAGCTCTACGTCGACAAGAGAAGGGATAAGAACCGCTTGCTCAGAAGAAAGAAAAAAGCCCATGAGCAACGTGAAGTCGAGGAGATCCAGGGATATTTAAACAGGAAGCAAGTGCAGAGTTTTTATAGACATGTGCAGAGTTTTTATAGAAGAGTCAAAAAAAAAAACAATGGGATTCACTAGCCGCCCTGAAGTCTGCAAAGAGAAGGAGGGGAATAACGTAGTCGAGACAAAGAGAGATCATTTCAACCAGCTGCTTAATGGTGATAAAGTCAACGATTCCACCAGCGAGCAGCCATGTCAAAACCATTTGGTTGACAATATAGAGTTCCACCCACCCGAACAGAATGAGATCAAACTAGTCACCACCAGGTTGAAGTCAAATAAAGCGGCCCGTGATGACGATCTGCAGGCGGACATTTTTAAGAACGCTGAAGCAGATCTGGTAAGGAGCATGCACCATATAGTTACTAAAACTCGGAAGAAAGCATGCCGGCGAGTGGAATTTAAGCACCATCTGCCCGAACCATGAAAAAGGCCAACTATAGAGACATTAGCCTTTTAAACATCGCATGCAAGAATCCATTTACTGACGAACTAATTGGCCCATACCAGTGTGGCTTCAGGCCTGGACAATCTACCATCGACCAAATTTACACTCTACGCCAAATCCTGGAAAAGACCCAACAAGGTAACATCGAAAACAGCTTTTAACAGTGTAGACAGGAACGAACTATACCGTGCCATGTTTAATTTTGGTATCCCTACCTATAACTGATACGACTTATCAGGATGACGCTGGAAAATGCTTGTTACTGCGTCAAAAATGAATGAGACTCAACCGTAACCTTCGAAACATGAGAGGACTTCGACAAGGCGATGTGCTGTCATGCAGCTGCTTCAATATTGTTCTGGAAATAGTGGTGGCAGCATCAAGGCTAATATATGGGAAGAACCAAACGAGCAGGGACGGGTGCTTTCTCTAATGTCGAGTCTGAGGCGAAGAAAATGGGTCTTGACATTAACGAGGGTAAAACGAATTATTTACTGTAGACTTGATCAAAATGTGACAATTGACAGGTACAACTTCGAGGTGGTAAACGAATTTGTTTATCTGGGCACTGCTGTTAATTTTACAAATGACATCAGCGCAGAGATCAAACGCAGAATTACCCTTGGCTAATCGCTGTTTCTTTGGCCTAAGTAAGCAGTTGAGGAATAAGGTACTATCGCGAAATACCAAAGAGACACTGTACAACACTTTAATCATCCCAGTCTTGTTGTATGGTGCAGAAGCATGGACCCTCTCCGAGGCGGATTAACGATCTTTTGGTAACTTCGAGAAGAAGTTTCTGTACGATCTATAGTCCGGTTTCTGTCGACAGGCAAAGTAACATCTGCCGGAGAAGATTTAATCAGGAGTTATACGAGCTGTACAGCGACTTGCCACTGGTCAAAAAACTGCGTGCACAACGGTTAAGAAGGCTAGGGCTTGTCGAGCGAAGCAACATCGAAGCTGCAGCCCGTAAAGTATTGAACGGCAGGCCTAAGGGAACAAGAAGCAGAGGCAGGCCACATCTCAGGTGGAGTGATGAAGTTGAGGCCGACGCACGTCAACTTTGTATTCGAAACTGGATGCAGTAAGCTATCGAGATCGAGCACAATGCGCTGTGGCGCCAACTAAAGTAAAGTTAAGTAATATCCGTTCCATTTTATTGCGCTCGTCTACCTTTACGTCTACCTGTTAGACTGTGAAATAACCTTTAAAGTCAAATGAGGTCTACAATCGAAAACAGAAAGTTTAAAGCAATTTGTTTTGAATATTTCTCGACTTGAACTGAACATACTTTTAAACTAATCATTCTCAGTTTTATTTTAGTTGCGTCTTGATTCAAAAAACTTTTAATGAACATGCCTTTGGTTTTTTTTTTTGGATTCTGAAATTTTGTATTCTTAATTTTAGTGCAATTTTAATGTATAACTAATGCTAACTAATTGTGTGTAAATTTTGTTTTCACACGTTTCTAAATATATCTTTTGTTAATTGTTGTCAATGTTTTCTATCCTGTACTATTTACATATAAAATTAACTTAATTAACAGTTGAAAAACCAATAAATAAATATCAAAATATAAAATATTTCTGTTTGTTCAAATAGTACACGATTCGTACAAAAATTTCAATACTTTTTAATATATTATCAGTGCGTGGCTAAACGTGGAAATAATTACTGAAACATTATTTTAGCGTTGTAATTGATTTATTACCAAAACGTCAATGGCATAAGGACAAAGATCAATACGATCTATAAAAATATTAACAATCTACAACATGACATAATTACTCTTACAGAAATATGGCTAAATAAATCTACCTTATATGAACTTTAGTTGATACTTTTGAACTTTTTGACGTCGAAATCGAAATGCTATGTATTAAAATCAAATTGGAAACAGGTTATCTCTTTATCATCTCAATATACATACCCCCAAGATCTACCAGTTTTTTCTAATTGCATACATTTAACGGAGAAGATCCACGACCAAATGTAACCTAATGATGAACTGCTGATCGTAGGTGATTTCAATCTTCCGAACCTCAACTGGACAAAATCATCAGATTTCAACTATTTTACACCTATCAGTCCAACAAGCACCAATGAATTCAAAATTATTGATGGTTTAGCTTCTTGTGCACTTGTTCAATTTAATGGGGTTGCCAATCAATAGAACAAATATTTGGACCTATTATTTTTCACCGACACGATAAATACTGACGTACTGACGAAGGCATGGCTAAAATTTAGTAAAACTAGAGTAGAAGAAGACTTCAGGATTTACTCCGAACTTAAAAATATTTTCATTGACTACTCCAATATTATATACTCTAACTTATTATAAAAATTGAATTGGAACAGACCCCAAAAAACTTCTGGAATTCCGTGAAAAGTAAAAGAAAAACTGACGGTTACCCAAACTCTATGTCTTTTAATAACACAACAAGTCATGACTAGCAAATAATTTCAAATATGTTTGCTAATTACTTCAAAGATGCTTTCGACGTTCCTCCTTCTTTTCGAATTCCCGATTCGTTCTTTCCAGCACAAAATTATCCACACCTAAACTCACTTGACTTGACAATATGTAAGGATTCAATTGTTCGTTGTGTCTCAGAACTTGATGACTGTTTTCACCCTGGACCTGATAAAGTACCATCATGTGTTTAAAAAAAATGTGGGTCTTATTTATCGTACCCTCTGTTTGTTTTGTTCAATGAATCTCTTAGAAGCTCAATTTTCCCACTGTTATGGAAAAGTGCATTTATGACTCCGATTCATAAAAAAGGGTCTAAGAATGAAATAACGAATAACCGGCCGATTGCCAAACTATCCATTATTCCCAAACTATTTGAGTCCATTATCTGTAAGATGTTATCCTTTAATTGTAATTCAATTGTATGTGAAAATCAACATGGTTTCGTCTAGAATAAATCAACAATTACAAACCTACTTCATTTCACTTTTTTCTGTCTTGACTCCTTCGAAGATCGTAAGCAAGTAGATTGCGTATTCAAAGATTTCAGTAAAGCCTTTGACAAATTGTGTCACAAGACTTTAGTCCATAAACTTAAAGCGTTAGGGTTTAACGACAAATTCTTGACGTGGATCTCGTCTTATCTCAAGAACAGAAGTTATAGCGTTATATTCAGAAATGAATTCTCCGACCAATTTTACGTCAACTCTGGTGCTCCACAGGGTAGCCATTTAGGTCCTTTATTATTTATCTTATATATAAATGACATAACATCCGTTAT
Organism: Eupeodes corollae; assembly: GCF_945859685.1. Taxonomy (NCBI): domain Eukaryota; kingdom Metazoa; phylum Arthropoda; class Insecta; order Diptera; family Syrphidae; genus Eupeodes; species Eupeodes corollae. The sequence goes on from NC_079147.1 coordinate 66,938,184, forward strand.
AAAAAAAACTCCTCCGTTTTAATATACGCTGATGACATTAAAATTTTCAAATCTATTAGTTCAATTAATGACTGCTCACAGCTTCAAGAAGATCTTCAAAGTTTTGGGGAATGGTGCAATACAAACCGACTTTTATTGAATATTGACAAATGTAAAACTATGTGTTTCACACGCAAAAAACAACTATAGATTATAACTATTTATTAGATTCTTCCTTCATTTGTAAGCTTTCCGTTTTCTCTGATTTAGCTGTTATTCTTGACAATAAATTAACGTTCTGTGACCATTATCCACCTCCTTATTCTCAGAGACTTTTGCTAATAAACCTCCCTACACTTTCACAACATAGAAAATATCTACAATTTTGTTTTATTTTAAAATTAATTAATGGTTCTATAATATCCGCAACAGCTCTGAATCGTCTAAATGTTAGCTATAGTGAAACTAGCATAAGAATTTATGTTTGATCTTTAGCAGAACTAACTATGGTATGCATAGCCCTTTAAATCAATTGATTTCAGTCTTCAATAAATTGTATAATTTGATTTCATCTGTTAATGACAATTTTAAAAGTAAATAATTTAAAGAAAGCTTTTTTAATATGTTACAATATTTATTTATTTCTATGTTATTTAAAATTTTAAATTAAAAATTATGTAAATATCTATAAGTTTATATTAACGTTAGATAATTAACGGATTAAATAAATAAATAATTAATAATTTGAACGTGAAACGACAATAAATTAGCTTAGGATATATGTCTCTTATATAATATCATGAAACGGTTAAATTCATACCAAAACAGTACCCAAGGTGACTCACATTAAAGTATTCAGTTTTGGCCCATGTGCAGCATAGATTAAACAAAAAACAAATTCATATAAGCCGTATTTATTGATCCAGCTCGAAGAACCAATAATTTCGGCTGATAATTCTTTTGTTTATTTTAAATTAAATTTTATTTGTATTTATTTATTACTATTACAGAAATGCACTTTAATTTTGTCGGTTACAAATCAACTTCAAACTCCCATCTCAATTCAGAACCAAGTTATCGATATACATAACCCATGGCTACACTACACACGGGTCAAAACTGGGCAGTTTTTTTCAAGTTCAGCTGATGTTTTTTTTTGGAATTTCTTCGTTGGAAACACTTGTCTTTCAAAACCAATCAAAATTATAACTTTACACAGCATTTTTTGAACTTTTTTTCCATGTGTTAAGTAAACTCATTTTAGGCACCGTAATCTCAAAATTGGCACATATGATGTTTTTAAAACATTAAAATTAACTAACACTAACTATTCCTTGGCTACCACTTTAGTAAATATTATTCTTATGATGCTAGTAGGTTTAATAAATCGTTTTGAATTTCGAAGAAACTTGAAGGGGAGACTAAATATTGAATTGATTTATCAAGAAATTTGAGATGAGTAAAACACTCTTCCTCTATAATTCCGTGCAATGTGCAAAAGTTACTCCCTCGTTATGTTCTAATTTTTGTATAATTATAACAGAAACTCAGAGCTCTGCTCGAAGCTGGTTGGAGATTGAGATAAAATAATTATCCATATTGATAATTTTACTTCATGGAATCGGTACCGTATTCTTATTATTTTCTTATAGAGTGCAGTGCATCTTGTCTAATCTTAATCCTTTTCAATTGTATTGAATTATTTTAAAACTGATGCCCAATAACCCCAACACAGAAAGAGAAGACAGTTTACAAGCAATTCCCAAGAACTTTTCTACTTATCATGATTTTGCAACCAACATCCAGTAGCTGTAGCTTTGAAGCTTGTAGCATTACCCAAAAGGATGCGCTCTCTTGTATACTTATATTCGAACCGAAATAACTTGGATAAAGCTATTTTGATTTGCAAAAGTTTAAAACGTTTATCGTCATTTCGCCCAAGAAGGTACCTACTTAGGTTAGATTTGGTGTAGTATGAAGAGCAGGGGCTACAGACTATAGTATGCCACTGCTATTTCTCCATTCGATTCTATAAGAATGGGGATTGGAAATTTCATAGAGGAACAACGCAATGGTGTGGTGGTGTAAGCAAGCATCATGCAGAAAATTTCGGTCTTGAGTTTATACAGTTCAGTGATTTGATATTGCTATTTCTGCAAACCCAACAATTCAATGGCATGCCAAATCCAAAGATCCAGATCCAGAGACCAAGAGACCAGTCAAATAAAAAAAAGAAGAAAAATAGAACAAAACAACTGGGGATGGAGCAAAGGCACGACAGGGGCAGCTCCAGACACGTTCCAGAGAATAGTTCCTTATTTTTTACAAACAGTACACAGAACATATCTTTTCGAACATAACATAAGTACATATATATTCTTGCATGAGTGACATCGATTAAGGCAATCCAATGGCAAAGAAAATTCGACAAAGAACGAATTTGAATTTTTTATTCGTTTTAAAGTTGTCAAGTTTACGTCACAAAAGTGCTCTCTGTTTTCCAAAGTAAGGTATAAGGAAAGGTGTATCCAATATTCACGTACATTTTAGATACACCACCTAACCTAGTATAGTCACTCACTCTCATTCACAACTTGTGCCATGATGTGAGGGCCAGTTGAATTTGAGGTATGCTGTTAATGGAAGTCGGAATGATATTGGAATGGCTTGGTTGGACCTTTGACTAAGATGTTTCATATACGATTATAGTTGGTATTGCCAGTGTTGCCATCTGTCATGGAGATTCTATCATTCTACGAATGAATTCTCTCGAGAATAACTATATAAATTCCAAATGCAAATATTCAAGTATTGGAATTTTGATGGCTAGAGGATTCTCTGAATTGGATAAAATTGCATCCACCGATGATGGTTTTGGTCCTTCTTATGGCATGCGAATAATAGGTATGGATGTCTTTTCTATATAAAAAAACTTTTGAGATTACCAGGTCATAATTTTAGTTGGTTGTACATAAGGACATGTAGATTTCCTTCCAATTACATATTTCAAACAATATGTTAAAAAAAGTTCTAAGTTCTATTTTTTGGCTCTAAGCTCAATTAACATCAACAAAACCGTAGCATGATGGTTAGTGCGTTGGACTGTCAATTTGCTTCCGTCTTTTTACTTTGGTAAGAACGTGACCAAATGGACTCTTACAGAAACGCGACAATAGCACAAGAGTTGCTTAATGGCAAGATTCAAAACCGTGTACAGACAACTTACAGACTCACACGACTTCCACACACTGCACTGTCAATAAAAAAATGTCAATCTGTTGATTATTGGAACAACAGGTTATCAATAAACAAGTACTGGGACCGCGAGATCCGGTCAGTTTATTCCAGTGACCCTAGTTTATTCCCCAAAATCAACAAGACATTCAGCCAAAAGAACGACAATGACCTTCCGAGTCTGAAACTCCAAGGAACCGAAGAGAACAGAGACGTACTCAGGACAGCGCAAATAGATCCAGAAGAAGCCATCTTTGACGATGACTTTTACATAATTGAAGATCCGAAGGAAAAAGTGGAGGCGGTGGGAGCTGCTTTCCAGCAAGTGTACAAGGTGACGACCACGACCTGGAAAACAGAGCCCTACTTAATCGCTTTTACTTTCGAAATGTTATGACACAATATACAAATGCCATAATCGCGGAGCAAACGGGACCAAGTCCCTTGTTAGTGACTAAGAGCGAGCTTCAACTCATCTTCACCTCAATAAAAAACAAAAAATCAGCACGTGTCGATGGTATATCCAACGTTGTACTAAGACATTAACCGATAGAAGCAATTGACATTTACACCACACTCTTCAACAATGCACTGAATAATGCATATTATCCAATGCATTGGAAGACCGCTGTGGTTCATCCTCTCCCGAAAAAGGGGAAGGTCAACTCCAACCCGTCAAATCTTCGGTCGATAAGTCTTCTTCCGAGCATCAGCAAAGTTTTCGAAAAAATCATTAATAGGGCTCTGACTAAGTGGACAACAAAATAATTCCGGATAAACAGTTCGGGTTCAAGGCGGGTCATGACACGATTCATGCTGCGTCTAAACTCGTTTCTGATATCCAATGGAATAAATCAAAACAACAATGCACAGGTGCTGTTTTGGTTGATTTAGTAAAGGCCTTTGACACCGTATGGTTAGAGGGTCCTTACCTAAGACTGAGCAGGCTTGGCATAAGAAAACCATTGTTGTATATACTTTATGATATGCTTAACGGTAGAAAATTTGTTGTCAAAATTGGCAATGTAACTTCTACCACAACATTCTCAATTAAAAATGGTCTTCAACAGGGAGCGGTGAATTCGCCGATTCTCTTCAGCATTTGATAGGTATCTTACAAAGACAATTGCGTACGCTGACGATCTAATTGCGTACAGAACGGCCGGAAAGGTTGAGGTCGGAGACAATTCTGTTCCGAACTCCGTTGGCTAGGACCACGAGGGATACGTGCAAGAATTGGCGCAAGATGGTCATCATAGATCTTCACGGGCAGCCATTAGCGAACAAAAGTGGAGTGAAGTACCTCGGTATCTAGTTAGATAAGTATTTATATTTCGGCGAACATATAAATGCTGCTCTGACTAAGGCCAGAGAAGCCTTAGCTGTAACGAAACGGCTGTTTTACAATAGTCGGTTTGATCCCAGAGTGCAGATAATTTGCTAAATGGCCATCAAAGCGTCGATGATCGTTTATGGTTGCCTGTGTTGTTCAACGTTGCCCATTCCCAGATGAAGAAGTTTCGGGTGTTCGAGCGGCAGTGGTTACGACGCTGTACCGGCTTGTATCGAACAGCCAAATCTTCTTCCGTGCATTACTATTCCAATGAGGTCCTATCGAATCAACAGAATTGACAATTTCGTGATGAAACTTGTTCGAGGTCACATTGAACGAGCTATGTCTTTGACCAACAATTTAATTTTCGGGTCGTTCTATCCGAACGACGAGTATTTTGAGAGTGCACGCTTGTGCGGCTTCATTCCACCAACAGCATTCCTCGTTTTAGACAAATGCGGTCTGATACAGAATAGATTGGCTGTTCCGTTAATCTACCACGTCGGACGACGAACCGTGGATAGGCGACTCCTCGGGACGTCATGGCACAAGGCGGAGCAGAGCTCCTTTGGATCAGTAGGGCTGTGTCCGAACGGGACCGAACTGATGGGGTGAAGCAGTAGAACCAGGTATGATGGCTTCAATCGGCACTTAATAGTTGGAAGGAAATGTCATATAGTTAGATTTGCTACTGTGGTTGTTCTAGTTTTAAGTTGTTTATATGTGGATTAGGTATATTTTAAGTTTGCTTTAAGTTTTATATTAAGGGCCTTATTTTTAGTATACAAATCTTAAGAAAATACTACGCACAATCGATAAAACTGATGTGGAATTTGAAAATTCCTTGATCAAATAGAGGTATTGATTTCAAAATGTTATTTTATTTTATCAAATACTTTTTTGTTAACGTAAGACGGTAAGATAATGTTTCCAGAGAAATCCAAGCGTAATTTTTTTCTATACAAAATAAAAACTAACTTGAATATATATTGAACACAAGCTTATTCTGTCAAAATGCAAAATATTGTTACTGACTTTAAGTCAATTTTTTAGAGAAATTCAACTATTAACTTTTTTTAAAGACTCGTAAAACTATACAAACAACAAAAGATATTGACTCAATTTTGTATCTTTCACAAAATGTTGTTATCAATGTTTTGTTAAAGTTATAGAAAAGTTTAAGTTTTGAAAACTTTGGATGTAATTATCAAAATATTCAAAAAAACTTGGTGATTCAGCAATAATGCTTCAGCATTTTTTAAGGTTAACATAGAACGTGAAGACTTACCGCTAATAAATATTTTTTGAAAAGCAAATAAGATGATATTGAGTTTTAAATCGAATATTAAAGTCAGGGATTATAGATTTTGAAAATCATCACAAATTTCATCAACAAAAAAAATACTGCTGTATGAAAACATAACTTCAAATTATAAAAGAATTATAAAAGGTTGTATCACAAAAACTTAAAGTGATAGATCGACTTTGAAGTCGATTCGAATTAAAGCCATCTAAAACATAAGGAAAACTATAACTCCACTGTCAGCTAGATAAAGTTGTTTTTAACTCTCAAATAATACATATTATTAAATTTTGGACAATTTTCTGGCACATTGGTGTTTTCATTAAATTTATGATGATGATTGTTTTTGTACCAGCTTTTTTTGTCACTCATTCAAAACAGTTTTCCAAACCCCCCTTTCATTGAATATGCATGATTTTTATACTTTGTTTCTTATGACACACCACGTATGTAGGTTTTTTGTAATAATTTTGGAAATGCTCCATTCAAAATTAATGTCCTAAACATTACTTTTCTTCATTTTTTTCTGGACATTTTCTTGGGTATTCGTTTAGTTTGGCCGTAGACCAATCCAGGTTAAGGCAAATCACCGAGATCGGCATTCTTGAGTTATAAAACGTAGTAACTTTATGTTACTTTCTTATAAAAATACAATATAAAAATTTCAGAACTCTGGATAGGTTCTCCGTTTAGTCAATAAACTATCAAGTAAAATTATTTACAGAATATTGGGTAAAGGGTATCTTTGAGGATTTTGCTACATAAAACTATCTCAATTGTTTAAGCATACTTAACAAAACGTCATTGTGACTTTCAATTACAAGAATTTAACTTTTATGAAAATGAGTAAATCATTTAAAGCTAATCGTTCAAATATTTTTGAATATTAACTTTATAAAAATTTTTAGCAAGTTTATAAAAAAAGAAATAATTTTTGTTAACTCAAAAACAGTTCTTGTTGTTTAATATGTGACGTTTAAGAAACAGCTGATTTAATTCAAAAGCATTTAACAAAATGAGTTAAAGCACGTTTAAGCGGTCACTAGAACCTCATTATTGGGCATGGGCAGGTGCCCACAGACGATTCAATATTCTGTAACATAGTTTAGTTGAAAGCTGATACTTTTGTTGTGTAGACATCATTCTGAGTGATGATTTCTTTATTGATAATGCTTTATAACGTGAATGGTACCTTCGAGTTTCTAAGAAACTGCATTGAATCAAAATATCAAAACGTTAATTCCACTTGTCGTCTTCAACTGCACCACTTTTTTTAGAATCCACATTTTGTTTAATTTTTTTTTATAATTGGTGCTCAAAGAATCAAATTTCTGTATTGCTTTCTGTTTATCAGCTCGGGATCTGTTTTCTTTTATTTTGAAAGTAATTTTTTCATATTGGTAACTTTTTACTTCTGACATATATACAAGAAGGAACTATAAAGCAAGTTTTGCATCAATAAAAAATGTCGAACTCGAGATTTTAAACAAACATGACATTACGATGATATAGAGAATTTGAAAAAGGTATGTCCCAAGGTTCGGCCGTCTGGCTTTCTGTCTATCTGCTTTCTGCAGCCCAAACCATTCGGTCGATTGACTCCAAATTTGGAAATTAAGGTTTTAAACCGATTCGGGTAAGTAGTTTTTTTTTATTTCGGTTCCGTTTCGTGTTTTCTCAAAAACCATTGAACCGATTTCAAATCAATAATATTTGGTGATCAACAATGGCATTGTTTTTATTTCAGATGTAACAATAAGAGGCGACCCACACTGATAACTTTTCATCCCGTCTATTGATTTGACTTTGAACATCAATTTTTACCAATTTTGCTTACTATTTTTTGTAAACTTTAATTTTGTATGAATAACTGTTGAATTCTTATAAAAATATACTAAATGTACAAAAAACAACATTTTCTGTGAGATAAAATAAGTTTGAAGCCAATATTTTTAAATTTTGAAAAGATATTTGAGTCGAATTGATGTTCAACTGATAGACATGTGCATTCAAGAGGACACTAGCGTCGACAGGTTCTTCTCAAAACAAACCGTTGTCTATTAATTCCTACTCACACCTCTCCTTGGTAAACATCGGGTGCCTAGTATCTCAACTGGTGATAGGGTTCCAACCCCAGTCTAAAGTTGTTGAGGGAAGCAAACGGAAGACGGGATAGGTAGATGTGTCCACTAAGGCACCTCTCCTTATCCAAACAGCTGCAGATGAATTCCCGAGATGGAATCAACGGTGGCGTCTATAGTTATAGTAAGGTTGAAGTACTTAGTGAAAACTTTACAGGGCTTTTACGACTTATTCCGAGTCCAACCCTATTAGAAGCGGTTTATCCGGCGCCCCCAAAGAAAAGAAGGATGACAACACCAAAGATATGTTCTTCGAGCTCTTAGACAAAACATACGTGCAGGGTATACGATATAAAATTTGTCCTGGGTCATTTTAATGCCAAGCTAGGAAGGGAAAAATCTTCATTTGAATCATCGGGGAAAAGAGCCTGCATGACAACACTTCCGACAACGGATTCAGGCTCATAGATTTTGCTGCGGGGCGAAACGTCATGACAGCCAGTACGCGTTTCCCACACCTCAACTTTCACAAAGGAACTTGGACTTCTCCAGATCAATCTACCGTCAACCAGATTGACGATATTGCGATCGACAACAGATACGCTTCCAGCATAATGGATGTCCGACCTTTCCGAGGACCTAACATCGACTCAGACCACAACCTTGTTGTAGCCAAGGTAGCACTTCGAGTTTCCAGACCAAAGGCAAACTAGGGATATGCTGGAAGAAGGTATAACGTCGAACGACTTCATAGTAAGAAATCGCCGAATCCATCTCCGACCGAGTTACAAGTAACCTCTCTCGAAAACCAGTGGCCATATTATCAAGATGCAATAAGAGAAGCTGCCTCTGACGTGCTGAGATTCAAGCAACCACCAACAAGGAACCCCTCTTCTGATGAGGAATGTCGGCAGGCAAATGCAGCCAAACAAGAGGCACGCAAAGCGGCGCTGCATAAAAGGACGAGAGCTGCTCGTGAGCTCTATGAGCAGAAGAGGCGAGAGGAACGCCGACTTCTCAGAAGGAAAAGAGAGGCCATGAGAAGCGTGCGGTCGAAGATGTTGAGACGTATAAAAGCTGGAATGAGGTTCGAAAGTTTTATGAACAGGTGAAAAACGAAATTCACAGTGGAAACATCATAGTGGAACCGCAGTCAATGCTGAGAATATGGAAGGACCACTTCTGCAGACTGTTTAACGGCGACGAAGAACTGAATACCGCTGTCATGCACGATGATCCATTCAATATAAACGACGAAAGCTCACAATCCCGTCCTTCCAACTTAGACGAAGTAAAGATTGCCATATATAAGTTGAAGTCTAATAAAGCCGCTGGAGCAGATGGCTTGAATGCCTTGCTCTTCAAAGCAGCTGGAGATAAGTTGGTTAGGAGCATGAACCATCTTATCTGTAAGATATGTCGGAAGAAATCAAGCCCGATAAATGCAACCTAAGCATTGTTTGCCCGATCCTGAAAGAAGTAGACACTCTTAATTGCACCAACTATAGAGGAATCAGTCTACTTAACATCGCTTACAAAATCTTCTCTGCCGTAATATGCAAACGTCTAAAGCCCATCGTCAACAACCTGATAGGTCCATATCTGTATGGTTTTAGACCAGGAAAGTCCAGGTTCGATCAAGTATTTAAACCCTGGAAACAACACAAGAACACCAAATCGACACCCACCATCTTTTCATCGACTCCAAATCCTCATATTACAGCATCTACGAGACGAGCTTTATAGAGCCACGTCTAGTTTTGGCATCCCTGCCCAACTCGTCAATTTGTGCAGGATGATCATGGAGAATTCACGCTGCTCCATAATGGTTAGAAACAACTTAACAGCACCTTTCGATGTCAAAAAAAGTTTTAGACAAGGTGATGCGCTGTCATGGGATTTTGTTAACATCGTACTTGAAAGAATAGTGCAGAGCTCCCACGTCAACACTAGAAGCACTATCTTTCAAAAGTATCTGCATGTTATGAGCTTATGCTGATGACATAGACATAATCGGAAGAATTCAGCGTGATGTCAATGGGGCTTTTGTGAGTATTGAAGAAGAGGCAGACGTCTCGGTCAAAACGTCACCATCGACAGACGTAACATTGAGATAGTCTACCTATAGGCTCCGCTGTAAACTCAGAAAACAACACTAACCGCTGTTTCTTTGGGTTAAAAAAGAAATTGATTACCAAAGCCCTTCTTTGATTGACCAAAGTGTTGCTATATAAGACCCCAATCATCCCCGTCCTGCTATACGGTTCAGGGGCATGGTCTAGGACAAAAACGGATGAAAGCACCTTGGTCCCTTATGCATAAATGGGAAGTGGTGGAGAAGATCGAACGACGAGCCGTACGGGCTGTACAGTGATGTTGACTTAGCCAGAAGGGTAAAAGTTCAACGACTAAGATGGGTTTGTCACGAAGAGCGCAAGAAAATCAATGCTCCGGCCCGGAAAGTCTTCGAATCCACACCCACAGGACAGCGCAGTAGAGGAAGACCGCGGATCTGGTGACACTCGCAAATGGAAAGTGACCTCACTCAACTTGAAATGTACAATTGGAGACATCTAGTTAGGGACTGAGCTAGATGGAGAAGTTCGTTGGGTGAGGCCGTTGTTCACGCAGGACTGTAGTGCCACCTTAAGTATATAATTATTTGAGTCGAAAATCAATGTTTCAAAAACTTTTATTTATGCGTTTTTTTTTTCGATTTTTTTCAAAATTTTATCGAATATTGAAAACAATATTGCTCATAAAATTAAATTAGTTGAAAGCCATAATCTCAAACTTTTGAAAGCATATTTGAGTCGTAAATTAACTTTTACCAACTTTTGTTAATTTTTAGTTTGTAAATTAATCATTTTACCCAATTTTCAAACTTACCACTTCGTGTAAAAATCATCATTGGTGCCATTTTTACTTGCCTTGAAAAATTGTCAACTTTTAAATGTTGTGCGACACAAATGTCTCCAACTTCAAACCTCAACTAGAAGATCTAAATTAAATACAAAACATTTCCTTTAAAGGTACGACCATGTTTTAGTTTCTTTATCAACACGATGATTTTAGTAAAACAGAAATGTTTTAAAAATCCATAATATGACCACACTGGTTTCCCCATTATCCTGGTTTTTGGTATCAAAAAAATAAAAATAGAAATAAAAAGAAAAAACTAAATTAAAAAAAGCAAAAAACATTATAGAGAGCAATTCAAAGCAAGGATTTAGCCATCCGTGCTCTAAGCAATCATCTCTCCTTCCTCTGGAGTTGAGTTGAGTTGAGTTTGGTTCCTGTATACGAGAATTGTGTGCCAACTGAAACGGAAATGTTTCCAAAATAGAACATGTGTTTTGTATAGTGTTTCAGGCAATAACAGGTGTTCGTAAAATGTTCAATGATGAAAATGTCTGAACGAAATTTTTGAGGGAAAATATATATTCGTACGTACAGGACCTACCTATCCTCGTATAGGTACAAGCTCTAACAAACAACTAGAGACGAAACGGATGGAAAATTGTTTGGTGGGTACCCATACCTATTACCCATATCCTGAACTCAAACCCCAAAATCCGGAGTTCCCTTATGAGATGATGACGATGACGACGACAAGGACGACGATGATGATGATGATTGCTTTTTACTCGATCGGAATTCGAACGAAATATAAAGGTGGTTTGTCTTGGTTTTCGTTTTTCCCAAACAACAAATAATTCCTTCCCAATATGGTAGCTTCCCCACATGTTTCATGTTTATTATTTGTCAAATCAGATTAGGAAAGGTGTATTCCGATCTCATCTCAGGATTCAGACTCCGTGTTCATATAATAATCGAAGAAATTCTAAATATGTTTTTCCATGAATGCATAGAAGGAGGTACATTTATAGCGATGATTCTCAATTATTAAATTAGACACAAAAATACGAGGAAATATCTCTAATAATTTTGACTTTTTGGATGAGCATCAATCCAGAAGAAAGAATAAACTGTCAAAATCATTAGACCTTGTGCTTGTTGAAGCAAGGAGCGGGATATCCTGGTAAAATTAAATTAATGACAGTGACGGAAGCGCAAGTTATTGGAAGTGGAAGGAAAATATTTGCTTTAGAATCATAATTGATTTATTAGTTGAGAGGTAAGAAGAAATCTAAGTTTGATCGATTGTCAATGTTAGATTGGTGTGCATTTTAAATCAATTTTATCTTTAGATCTTTAGTACATGAAGTTGACCTTTCGGATTGACGTTTTGGTTTTTTAGTGCAAGTTTCTTGTGATAATCCATGTTTAAGAATTTCTGTAACATGGCTAAATTTCAACAAGGCCTGGAATATCGCTCTTTTTAGATTTTGTCAAAGTTATAGTGCAGAACAGCGTTGTAAAAATCGTGTTGCATCAATGGGTCTATATGGAAAACATTAAAACAGAGGTGAGACTAGACGATACTACTTATGAAGCAACTCACGAGAAAAAAAATGTAAAAGATTCGAGACTCAATTATGTGAGTAAAAGTTTTATTGGAGCTCGTCTCGTAGCAAGCCCTATTTAGGATGGATTTTGCGAAGATAGGGAAGCTAAAACAGTTATCACCAGAATGTTCAACAATATTTTTTAAGGTATGTAGGGAAGGAGAGGGGGTTAAAGGTTTTATTAAGTTCATTAGGATCAACTGTATTGAGATTGAGGATTTTTAACTTCCCATAGGAAGAAATGGTAATGGGTCCGATTTGTCAAATTGAAAATGTTAATATTTTTTGATGTTTCAAGGTCTCTAGACTCGAAATAAAACATTTTTAGAGCGATGTCTGTGCGTGCGTGTTAACGTACGTCTGTACGTCGGTACGTTCGTGACGTTTTATTCGTATTCCATAGCTCCCAAACCAGAAGAGATATCGACTTAAAATAAATGTTGTTATACAGATGATAATGCAGAAAGGACTCTGAAGAAAATTGGATGTGTGATTTTTTACCATAGCAGTTTTAAAAAGAGGTACAAATTTTAGTTAACCCTAAATATCCCACGAACTAAAAATGCTAGAGACTTGAATTAAATTTAATATAATATATTGTAATGTGATACCAACCAAGTATATTTTTTGAAAAAAAAAATCCAATTAACGGCTTTTTTCAAAAAAATGACAACAAAATGTTGTCACATCAAAAATTTAACGAATTAAAAATGATTTTATCTCCAAAACAGTTTTGTGCAACAAAAAAAAATGTTTTTAACATCCGGTAAAATTTTGACAAAAAACGAATGGTCAGTTTTTTATAAAAAATAAAAACCTATAGAAAACATTTCTCAAAGTAGGTGAAAATTGATTTTCGAATCAAATATCTTTTCAAAAATGTAATATTATGGCTTCCATTTAATTTTGACTTATAAGATATATGGTTTTCAACATTCGGACAAATTTTAAGAAAAATCAAATTGACAGTTCTCTATACAAAAAATAAAAACCTAAACAAAAAAATTAATTAAACTTGGTAAAAATTTACTTTCGACTCAAATAGCTTTTTAAAAATTAGAATTGCCTTCACACTTTTTTTTTTTTGTTTCACAGAAAATATTGTTTTAAATAATCAGTAGTTTTAAAAAAAAAATCCAACAGTCCTTTTTTCATATAAAATTAAAATCTACAAAAAATAGTACGGAAATTCGGTAAAAATTGATGTTAGGTTCTTGATATCTCTCAAATTAATTTAATTCAAATATTCAAATTGGATATTTGTAAAAATTTAAGAAATGATAGAGTGCACTAAAGGGGTTATAAATACCCTTGCAATGATAAGACATAGTGCGAGCAATAAGGACAGGAGGATAGAGTTAGAAAGGGGAAACCGTTGCACATTGGTTTTGAATGTCTGCGCATTGGAAAGAGTTTTAAATATTGACCCTGGTAAACATTCCACATTCGTGTGGGGCGTGTAAAAAATGAATTCTTCTTAATTTAAACAATTCAGTTTTTTTGGTGCACGAATGTGCATAATTTTCGTTTTGGTTGCGTTGATGACTAATGCAAAATCGTGGCACCATCGAGCGATTGCATCAAACACCTGCTGTATCGTAGAAATATTGGTGTCAAGATGCATGTGCCTTGCAACAAAATCGTCTGCATATGCAAAAGCTGTACTTTTCTTAAAAACTGTAAAAATTTAAGACGGATCGGACCCAGTTTTGACCCATGTGGTACACTATGTTGGCAGCTTCTTTCCTTACTCCATTAAGTTCCAACTTTTACTCTAAATGTTCTTCCAATAAAATAGTTCTCCATCCATTTCCAAAAAGTACCTCTAATATCAATTGTTTAAAGGAAAGGATATACAAGTTTATTATAACTCAACGTGTCAGTGCCTTGCTTAAGTCCAAGAATACTACCAGTACGTAATGGTTTTTACTGAAACTCATGTTAACAGTATAATACAATTCACCAAGAAGTCTTCCCGTATTTTTACCTTTTGTGATTGGATTTGAAGCAAGCAGTGTTTTTCGGAAAATTTGCTTAGTCGTCTTACAACTACTTCTTCAAGACATTTTTCAGCAGCGGGCACGATTGAGATTGGCCTATAGGTGTGAATTTTACTTTTTTCCTCATTTATGGATGGGAAGAATAACTGAAGTATTCAAAATTTTCGGAACACACCCTTGTGTTAAACTTCTCTTCACAACTTGCTGAATTAATGTTGAACAATGCACAGATCAGAATTTTTATAAGCTGATGTCGATAGTCCATATCCGACAAACAATTTTTGAAACTAAAATCGAATTTAAAAAACCTGAGTGTACTGTCATCAGGAAAACAATTGAGAGGGTTTGAAGTTTTAAACAAGAGGCCATTTATAAAATAATTAAGAGTGTTGGAGATAAAACGGAGCCCTGGGGCACACCAGCAGCGTTTGTGGATATCAGATTTGAAACCGCCCAATACCAATTAAATTGAACGGTCCGAGAGGCGATTTCTAACTCAATAAAGAAGAAAATGAGCAATACCAAATTCACGTATTTTCTTTAAGAAAACTTGGTATAATACTTTATGAAATTCTTTTGAAATTTTGAATGCAAAAATCTTTCTCCAAAAGGCTGTGAGGTTTTGTTAAAATTTAAGTCACCTTCTTCCACCTCCAAATCCTGATAAATATACTTTAGAATATACTGGATACAAAGGATATAGAGAATATAGCCGCCCATTGTTGACT
This sequence comes from Eupeodes corollae, assembly GCF_945859685.1. Classification (NCBI taxonomy): domain Eukaryota; kingdom Metazoa; phylum Arthropoda; class Insecta; order Diptera; family Syrphidae; genus Eupeodes; species Eupeodes corollae. The sequence continues at coordinate 66,953,311 of NC_079147.1, forward strand.
TTTTTATTTTTATCGACAGCATGTTTGGTCAAATAATCAGCCACATTTTTAACTGGCTTTTAAACCTTCAGGCTTCCTTACATTAGATCAAAAATATTATAAAATATAATTGCATTCTCAAACAAATCTTCAGTTTTTGAAAAACCTACCCATATGCACTCCGAAAAACCAAAACTGAAACGTGTTCAAAGCATAACTTTAACCTTTCAAAGAAATCCTTTCTTTGCTCCAAAGTATGATGTCGACTTCTGATTTCCTACAAATGCATTACTGAGACATCTTAGCAGCGATTCAATAACAATATTTATGCCTGAATACGTGCCTCACCTTAAATAACCCGTTTTTATAGGCACTTAGTATTCGTGTAATGTAGCTTAGGAGCAAAGGGTACTAATAAGATGAGTACTATAATTTTTACCAATTTTTAATTGTATATTTTTGTACGTTTTTTTATTTTCTAAAAAAAAACTCTCACTTATATTTTTCTAAAAATTTTACCAAATGTCAATAACGTTTTTTGACACTTAAAATCAATTTTGCGGTAATATCATTTTTTCGAGGTGACAAATACTGAAATATTAATTTATACAAAAAACTAGCTTTTACCCGCGACTTCGTCCGCATTAGATATTTTTTTTTTGGATAGAAGTATGAAAAAACCCGAGCTGTATCTTTTTGTACGTATGTTTGAATTGTGCCGAGATGACATGAGGCCATACTTTCAGCGTTTGTCCCTGAGTTTTATTTATTGTTATTCCAAATTCTGCTTTCAGAGGAATTATTGGAATGCAGTCAATTAAAACATTTTTTCCTTTTGCTATCATTATAGGTTTTATAAAATTTCGTTCTAGGTGCGTAATCTGAAGCCGTGTACCATGACATATCTTTGGTGCGTCAAGATTTCTCATTAACAGGACTCGAACACCAACCTTCAATCTTAACTTATGAGAAGACACCTCTGATAATTCTAAAGAATTAAGAAACTCTATGTGGAATGATGTTACTTGCTCCGTGTCCATAACGTTGTCTACTGAGAGGTACTCGATGATATCTCCCTACACGACCGACATAATAACCCGATTACCCATATTTATATGCAGGTTTGGATAGACATTAGCTTTTAATTCAATCCTACAGACAATTTGACAGAATTCATGACTCAACGTAATCAAGCCGTTACAGTCTGTTGGCCTACAATCTTTTCCGATTTTCAGAAGAGTAGCGGCATATTGTCCTAGTAGCGGCATATTGTAGTGTAGCTGTACTGGCATATTCGTAGTCAGGCAAAACTTTTCTACATTTCCCAATAACACAGATGCTATCAAACATGCGTTTATTTCATCTGCAGGTGTACCTATTACCTCTAGTAATTTCCGGCAGGGAACCACCATCCCTCCCATGATAACCCGGTTGTTCCTGATGTATTTCAGTGTTCGGTATAGTTCTTTGACTTTTTTTTTGTGGGACATTGTATATTCATCCCAAACCAACAATTTACACTGCTACAACATTCTTCCTCGTTCACTACTTTTGCTGATATTACATACTGGCGTTTTCTCATGAGCTTAGTTCAACGGCAGTTTCAAAACCGAGTGCACTGTCTGTCCACCACTAAGCAGTATAGGTGCTATTCCTGAGGAAGCTACGAGTACTACTAAAGCAACTACATAGTTTTTCCGAATTTAAGACAACAATAGATTCAAAAAAAAAGTTTTGCCTGTGCCTCCTGGAGCATCTAAAAATAGCGAACCGCCTTCACCGCTGGAAATTTTGTTTATACCTGCGTCAAAAAACTATTTTTTTTTTATGAATTTAAAAGTTTAACATCCTCTGTTATTCTCTGCCCCTGAGCGACAGTATCATAATTTAATTTTCGAACTAAATCACTGATCACTTCCCCAATTCTCTGTGGTCTGGTCATCCCAAATTCCCACAAATCTTTCCCAGTAATATTTATAACGTGATCTTTTATAAAAGCTAACGCCTCATTGTAAATTATATCAGTTGTATTTTGTTCTTGAACTCTGTGTAAAATCTGCCATATCATTTTTAAACTTATCCCACAATTGTTGAGGATTCGACAGTTGCCAATAATATAGTGAAAAGCTCTCGCACTAAAAATAGACACTTAACGAAGAGAAACCCTAACAGATGCCACACAGCTTCGTTGCTTCTGACATAACGTCCAGACTGATAGGTTTGAACTACATCCATGGGATTTGCACCTCCTGAGTTCCTGAAACTAAATATTGCTGAGTCGCTGCCTTTATTAATATATTTGCAAATGTATTTAACATCGCGTCTTGAACTGAAAGCTTTAACGTTTATGTGGGCGATGAACATTCTTGATTAAATCCATACTAATAACTTGCATGAAGCATGGGAAATGAATCGTTGTGGATAGTCTCCTTGATTAGGCAGGGGAATTTTTTTGTGCACTTCCCATCCTTCAAGCAAGGGCTTTTAGGGTTTTCAGGGCCACATGGACCATGAATCATATTTTTGACAATAATGACATGAAGTGTCATCAGGTTACTATAAGGATCTGGTATTTCAGCACTGATGATTTTGTGTATTTGGTCTTGTGAAGCCCGAGTTAACGTGTGTGTTAAGGTTAACATGTTTGACAACTTATTTCATAAGGGATGTGAATGCGTTGATTTCCCGTAATACAAATTTTATCCAAATATTATTCCAATCTTTGGAGTGAAAGCGATCAGATTCCCAAGAAAGTTATTATTCCCATGGGAATGCGTTGTTTTCCCGAGGTCAAAAGTAACTCATGTCCTTTCTAAAGTCTCAAACTATCTCCTTAATAAATTTAATTAAATCCGTTCAGTAGTTTAAGCGTAAAAGCGACCAGCCCACCTAAATTTTCACATGGGAATGGGTCATTTTCCGGGGTAAAAGACTATGTCCTTTCTCGGGTATCAAAATATCTCCATACAAAATTTCATGCAAATTGGTTTGGTAGCTTAGGTGTGATTGAGTAACAAACAAAGTTACTTTCACATTTATAATATTAGTAAGAAGTAAGATTCGTTAGTTAATTTTTTTATATTTTTTATAATTTTTTTAATTTACACATATCAAAAAACCACCAACTAAATTTTTTTAAAAGGTTCTTTGATCAAATTATAAGTCTTCAAAAAGTCGATAAATAAAAAAGAGGCTGGGATGGGACCCACACTGATAACTTCCCATCCCGTCTGTCGATTTGTCTTGCTTAAAAGTTCAATTTTTACCAAATGTGCGTACTATTTTTTGTAGATTTTATTTTTTATGAACAAACGGACTGATGGATTTTTATATACCAATTAAAAAATATCCAAAACAATATTTTCTGTGAAATAAAATAAGTTTGAAGCCAATATTTTTAATTTTTTAAAAGCTATTTGAGTCGGAAGTAAATTTTTACCAAGTTTTAGTATTGTTTTTTTTAGAGTTTTATTTTTTGTAAAAAAACTGGCAATTCGAATTTTTTAAAAATTTTACTTAATGTTGAAAAAAATATTTCTTATAAGATAAAATTAGTTTGAAGCCCATATTTAAAATTTTTGAAGAAATATTTGAGTCGAAAATCATTTTTTAACAACTTTTGTTAGTTTTTTTTCGGTTTTTAATTTTTTGTACAAAAACTGTCAATTCGATTTTTTTTTTTCAAACTTTAACTGAATGTTAACAACAAGATGTTTTGAAAGATAAAAGTAAATTAAAGCCAATATCTCAAAGTTTTGAAAAGATATTTGAGTCGAAAATCAATTTTTACCAACTTTTATACATTTTTTTTTAGGTTTTTATTTTTTGTAAAAAAAACTGTCAATTAGATTTTTCTCAAAATTTTATCAGATGTCAAAAACATTATTTTTCGTTGCAAAAAATTGTTTTAGAGATGAAATCATATTTCAGTCGTAAAATTTTGGAGGTGACACATTTTTTTTTTCAGTTTTATTGATTTATAAAAAAAAGCGTTATATTGATTTTTTTCAAAAAATATACCTGTTTGGTATCACGTTACAATATATTATATAAAATTAAATTCAAGTCTCTGGCGTTTTTGGTTCGTAAGATATTTAAGGTTAACCAAAATTTTCACCTTTTTTTCAAACTGCTATGGTAAAAAAACCACCCACGCAATTTTCTTGAGAGCCCATTCTGCACCTTTCTGCCTTGTTATCTGTATAACAAAATTTATTTGAAGTCGATATCTCTTCTGGTTCTTGAGCTATGGACGACGAAAAAAAGGTCGCGAACGTACGGACGTACGGACGTACAAACGTACGTACACACGCAAAAAAAAAAATCTTTTATGTCGACTCTAGGGACCTTGAAACGTCGAGAAATGCCAAAATTTTCAATTTGACAAATCGGACCCATTACAATAACTTCCTATGGGAAGTTAATAAACATTAAAATATGATACTGTAAACACTCCCACTGTGAGTTAAGAAATCCTCTGAATTCTTGAATTTTTAGGAAACTTCCATTTTTTCAGTTCCGGCATCAGGTAGTAGACGGTGGTGACAGCTATTTAAAAGATTTTTAGTAACAATTTCATACCTGAGTAAGTTAAAATATTCAATATGTTAATATTTATTTAATGTCTAAATTATTAGCAAATAAAATCATACTTCTAATTGTTACAACGAAAAGATTTTATTTTTAGAATAAGTTACCTTAATTTTATTACATATGTAGATATTTATTCACCTTTACCAAGGTGGAACTTATTTGAAAAAGAAGAACTTAAACCCAAAAATGCCCGAATACAGTTGTGCAACATCTTAATGTGGTCTTCCCGACGGACGACGACGAGGTGGTTTCGAGTGAATAGTGGCACTAAACGTGTGTGGATTTTAACCTTTCTTCTTTTCTAACATTTTACTCCTTGTTATTGATGTAATGAGGATTGCGTTGAAGATGGTAAAAGTCAAAATAAAGAAGATAATATTCCCGGTTCAGTTCAGAAACTAAATGCGAAAAAACAGCGATTGTTGGATGCTTCATTCGCTGGGAACTCCACTATTCATAGTGGAAAGTGATTCTTCCTCTTCTTCGGTTCCTACGCTCGTTGTCAATGACACTCCTTTTGTTAGCTCTTTAGAGAAAGCTAACCTCTTTGCTAGGCAGTTTGCCGCCAATTCTACGCTGCTAGTTAGTGTTATAACTCCGCCTGTACTTGAGCGAGTTAGTGATTCTATGGGACCAATCTTTTTTCGCACTCGTACTTTGGCAAGAGTCCTAAAAGATCTAAACACACATAAATCCGCTGGTCCGGATGGTATCTCCGCTATTGTTCTGAAGAGGTGTCCTTCAACGCTGGCAAAACCACTGCATGAGCTTTTTCATCTGTCCTACTCCTCAGTCCTCGTTCTGAGCTGATGAAAAACGGCATTTGTACAGCCTATTCCCAAAAAAAGCGAATCTTCCTCACCCTCTAACTACCGACCGATTGCACTTACGTTCCTTCTTTCCAAGGTCATGGAAACGCTGATTAATTATCAGCTTAAGAAATATCTTGTAGATCGGAAGCTTCTTAATGACCGGCAATACGGCTTTCGTAGCAATAGCTCCACTGGTGATCTCATGGTTTATCTCACCGAACAGTGGAGCAAATCTTTACATCGTTTTGGAGAAAGTAAGGTTATTGCACTTGAAATATTTCACCCCTTCTGATCTGGCTGTTATCTACAAGACTTGCATACGTCCAAAGCTTGAGTATAACTCCCATCTCTGGGCTGGCACTCCTGCAACTTACTTAAGCCTCTTGGAAGCCTCGCTTGAACATCGTCGTAAGGTTTCTTGTGTGACCATTTCTTAACATTATTTTAACGGCTTATGCTCTAGTGAAATAGCCAGTTGCATTCCTCCCCTTAAACAGTTCAACCGTAATACTCCCGCTTCTAGGAATGCTCGTCAGTATACCCTCGGACCCAACTTCGGTCGTACTGTCAAATACAGAGATTCGTTCTTTAGCCGTACTACGCGAATGTGGAGTGCCTTACCACACTCTGTCTTTCCTAGTCATTGCAATATTCAGGAATTCAAAACCAATGTGCACCGACATCTCCTTTTAAACCCTCTCTCCTCTTCCTAGTGCTCACACTGTGCTTCTGCATAATAAGGGTAGTAATATCCCCTTGAGTGTGTGTATATTATAAAAAATAGCAAAGAATAATGTGAAAATAAAAAAAACATAACAAGACAGTTCGTGCCTCAATTAAATACAGACGATCATGAATCGCCAGTCAGGCGCAGGAGTTTTCCGGTCAAAACAAAAAAAGCGACCCAATACTTTGAAACAGTTTTCAAGTCTTCGTCTTTAGAGGGCCAAAACAGTTCCAAAGAAAATTTCTCCCGACTTAATTTTTGATAATTTTGATAACATTATTTCACTATTCAAATTTTTGTTTTAGATTCTAGGGTCCTTAAAATGTCTATAATAATAAAAGAAAATCATTTCGCAAAATGTTTACAATTACTCTCTATGGGTAGTAAGTAAATGTTTTGACGTCAAACTTCTTTCATCTTACACAAAATATTGTTTTAAGCTTTTGAAAAAATAAGAAAAGCAAAAAACTTGACAGTTTACAGAAACAATGCTTTTAAAAATGCCACATTTATAAATTGATTTAACGCCTATAATATCTCAACAACAAGCAGCTTAAGCTTTCAATAATTACTGATTATATTCTTTTCAATGTTCCTTAAATGAAAAATACTCACCAATCGGAAGTTATCAGTGTGGTTCGCATACCAACCAAATTTTTCTTTTAAGGCTTTGCTTATCACCCTGAAGACTTTTTATACAGAATTCCTGATATTCCTGAGTAGTTACAGAGCTTTCAAAAACTATTTCCCCATTTTTAAATCACTTTATTAAATCTCTCCAATTCCTAGAAATAACACCATCATCATTTATATGCACTTGTACCTATAGCCGTTACCAACAGTACATCACCCTTCTCCTATTCCATTTCAATGAATTAAACAAAATCTGCAAGCGATAGCTGCCAGCAGCAATCATCTAACAATTTACACAAGGCACCATTCTGATTTATTGCATGGAAAAATCCTTGAATCCACCTTTCTTTTCTGTATTAGGGTGTGGGCTAAGGCTGAAGCTGGAGTAAGAGCAGGATTCGGACTCTCGAATTGACCGCATGGGTGTTATGAATTTTCAAATTCTATATATCCAAAAGTCATCGCCACCGCCATCGCCTCCGCCTTCGCCGTAGGTCTTCGTTCCTCCTGCCTGCTGGGGTTCAGAGCAGGTCTTCTGCTGAAGGTATATTCATTTGATATAATATGTACGCCAGTTTGTACGAATATCCCTACGAACCTAAAATATCAGGCTCGTTCTCTCATTCTCAATTATATTGCATCGCGAACTTTAGAAATGTTTGGAATTTCTATGGCTAATCCTTGACTACCTATATTTCCGAAGCAAATTGCACTTTCACGCTTTGGGGCTTCTCGGCAACGAAACGAACGCTCCTTCGTTACCGTTCCGCATATAGTATATGCCATTAATTCTATTTTGGTTTAGAGCTTTCCAAGGACAAACGGACTGTTCGGTTCGTTTGTGCTTTGTGCATACCTTCAATAGTTACCTACACTCCTGAGTTCTGCGAAACCTATATCCTTGCATATATGCACTGCACATGGAATAGGTTAGGTTGAAAGTGTACGTAATGTAACGGATCCATACACCACATTCACATCCAATGCACTCCAATGCAAAAGAGCTCTGGCTCCAGCTTCAGGTTCTACTAAAGGTCTGGCTCCGAGTACTGGCACCAGCACCGGCATTGAAACAGGATTCATAGATTTCCCGGACTGCGTTGTGCGAGTTCTATTCTGAGGCAGGATGAGTTGTTATTTATGAAGTTTCCCTTTGCTTTTTGTGCATTGGTGCGATGGACATTATGATGGTGTCGGGAGTTTTTGGTGGTGCTTCTGCTTCCCGTTTTGGTTTGAATCTGATAAACGGACAACTACTGTTCGGAGCACCTTAACATGGAATAGGAGTTTTGCTCTTAACTTTGGTTGGCATTCGTTATTAGAGAGTAAAGTGCTCAGAAAGTTATAGCAGAAGCATCAGCATCAGCAGGATAGATGCTGGGAAAGTGGTGTTCCTTTATTTTTCTATCGTAGTTTTGTGTGTTAAATGTTGGATATCAAAAAGATATTGAACGGGAATTTGAAATCTGTCGAGAGATATTCGTTCAGCGTTCAACCGGTAATGGTGAGAAATGAATCCTTTTCGATAAATGCTTTGCGAGTTCTTTGCTGACAACTTAAAAGCTACTTTCAATTTCCTTCTTGAATCTACAATATTACAGAATCAGCATGAATGTGTTAGGACCATATTTCTTATGGGGATTCTCGGTCTAATATATTTTTGAATAATTTTTTGTTGTACTTCAATTCGTTCATCTAAAAAAGATCGACGTTTATCTTTGTCGTTTAACCAATCAATTTTTGAACTTTTTTGTTTATTGGCTAAATGAACTTTTATGATTATAGCTAGGTTAAAAAAAGATAAGAATGGGAACATAGATATTACCTGAGCTGAATAACAATTCGAAAAAAATATTTATTCTTTTCTTCTAGCTTGAATTTTTCACTATTAATTGAATGTTTAGGAAAATAATTGGGCGATGCGGACTCTCTGCCCTTTGTCTCTGAAACGGTTGATTGGGTCAAGGACATTTTTGAGACAAACATTTTAGCAAATTGTATTGTCAATACTTTTGGTGAAGGTATTAATAACTGAAATCATCACGATGTTCAAGCTGGGTAAAATTAGTTGTTGTATTTCAAGAATTAAGGAGGTCAACTCGCTGGGTAGATGGAACACCTGTAGCAATAAATTTCAAATAAAGTGGAGAAACTTCAGCACGCACCAGACACATATTCAATTACAATTCAGGTAATAAATCATGACGCGAAATCGGGAAACAAGGGATGAAGCTACAAGTGAGGAGAGTGGGCATACAATTTATTGGGCTCAATTTGGTAGTCTAAAATATTACACCATTTTTGTATCCTGTATCACGAAACAGTGTCATAATGCTTCTTCGGCTAAAAAAAAAATATTTTTAAAAATTAGGTCCAGATTTAACTAAGTTTTATTTTGGATTTTGTTCCCATAAGCGGTAAAGCGCGGGCTCTAGAGAAAAACATAAGGAAATCTACAACCTTTTGTGACTAGTGAGTCATATTAACGAGTAGACGTTGACATCCCTGGACCCTTACCGTCAAAAAAAAGGAAATAAGTATGTGGTGGTTTTGCTGAAATATTTTTAAAGTGGTTGCAAGTATTTGCTCTCGTCGATCAAACAACATTTTCAGTAGCTAAAACGTTGGTTTAGCCTTTTGCCGCTATGGTGCCCAACAGAATTGCGTTAAGAGCAAGGACGCAATTTCGAATCTGGAGTTTGCAAGAGCGTATTGGAAAATATGGGTATATGTAAAACCACATCAACGGCTCTTCACCCTCAATCGAGTGGCTTTGTAGAGTGAACAAACCGTACAATATTTCATTATCTTGATAATCAGAATGACTGGCATGACCTACCGTTCATCAACTCAAGGGTCAATAAAACAAACACCATTTGCAATAATTTATGGACATGAAATGCGACTACCCCAAGATTTATTTCTGGAGACTCCAACAGAACCAAATGTCAGGAACTTCCACCGATTTGCTCAACAGCTACATGATCAACTTAAAGAGATTCATCATTGCGCTAGTGTCGTACTTCAGATCTTAGAACAAAGAACGAAAAGAAGATCTGAATAATTTGAAAAAGAACTCTTCACGTACTTAACATATAGACGAGTTTTTAAAAATGTTCTTTAAAGAAGGCTTACAAAATTTAAATAACATAATGTGCTTATTAACCTTAAATGTTCACAATTCAACTGACAACTTTAATTATTAAATTATTTTAGAAAGCTATTGTCCAGTAAGGTACAGTCTAACTATTTAATTTAGTAGACTTTCTTCATATGAAAGCATTCCAAGATTCTTACAGTTTTCTAAATATTCTAAAAATATTTTTTGGCAACAAACCACACAATATTTTAAAGGGTTTTTATTGCTTTCATGGAGAAATGTACGAAATTGTTTTGAAACAAAAATTCAAAAACCCAGAAAATGAGGAAGAATCTGACATCAAGAATTGTCTGTTTTTTTTTTTTGGCGTAGTTTTTTCGCACTGACAAAACGGAGCCCTGGGGGACACCAGCATTTATTTCATGAATTTCAGACTTGAAACCATAAAATACAACTAGTATTGAACGGTTATAAAGGTAATTTCTAATCCAACAAAGAAGAGATTCATCAATACCAATCGATAAGAGAGCTTGGTGCCGCTCCATACTTTTTCCAAAACGATGTAAAGATTTCTTCCACTGTTCGGTGAAATGAACCATGAGATTGCCAGTGGACCTATTGCTACGAAAGCCATACTGTCGGTCATTAAGAAGCTTCCGTTCTTCAAGATATTTCTTAAGCTGAAAATTAATCAGCGTTTTCATGACCTAAGAAAGAAGGGACGTAAGTGCAATTGGACGATAGTTTAAGGGAGTGGAGGATTCGCCTTTTTTAGGGACAGGCTGGACAAATGCAGTTTTCCATCCACTCGGGAAGAGACCTGTAGAAAAGGACAGATGAAAAAGTTTACGCAGTGGTTTTGTCAGCGTTGAAGAACACCTCTTAAGAACAATAGGGGGAATACTATACGGGCCAGCGGATTTGTGTATGTCAAGGTCTTTCAGTACTCTTTCGACTGGACGAGTGCGAAAGAAGATTCGTCTTATAGAATCATTTACGCTCTCAAAAACAGGAGGACTCACGACACCATCCGGTAGCGTCGAATTAACAGCAAAATGTGCTGCAAGCAAATCGGCTTTATCAATCGAGCTTACATAGGTAGTGTCTTTGTGGACGAGCGTTGGAAGCGAGGAGGACGTGGTGTTTCGTACGTTTTTTACAAATGACCAGAAATTTTTACCACCTTTGGGACATTGTAGTTTTTTTTGCCTCAATTTCTGATCATGCAAAAATTTGGTTCGTTGAATATGACCATTACAGGTCTTTCAAGCTTGTTTAAACTTATTCCACTTTTCCTCAGTTGGGTTGGCTTTATAACAACGGGAACTTACATTTCTGAATGAGCTCTCTTTGGGTTTGATAGATTTCACCCTATTCGGGATAAAATGTCTCATTCCACAAAGAATTAAATTTGTTACCATTTCTGCTCTGAAATCCACTCTTTTAAAAAGAAGCCGAATTAAGAAAAAATTAGAGAAATTTCTAAAAATCCATCGGTTCATTTGTAAAAAAAATTGAATTTTCGAATTTGCACCAAAATTTGTATGGGGACTGCTGTTGTTTTTAGTATTTAAACATGAAAAAAACGCCTTAAGCTAATCGGCTTTGTTTCAATCGACACAGTGGTTTTTACTTTAGGGCCCAGGACAGACACACAGACGGATAGAATAGGGGACCCACTTTTCTTGACTTTTCTAACATTGTAATGTCATGTTTGATTCGAAATTTTGTACGAATGCAATACTTGCCATATAAATTAAATAGTTGCTAGTTTCAGGAATTTAAAGGGAACTTAATATAAAATTGAAGATCTCTTATTCAAGGTTTCTTCTTAAAAACATAAACTTTGCTCTTTTTCTTGGAAACAAATTTTATAAAAATAATTTAAAGCATTACTCAAGTTACAAAATTTTGAATGTTTTTGACAACAAACCACTTTTTGGTGAATGCTGTTAAATAAGTAACAAATGTTCACTCACACAACTTAACTGCATAAGCTATATGGCTGATATGCCCCCTCCCCCTTCGGATCGTATATTCGTCAAAATTTGATGGATTTGTGCTAAGTTCGTGGAATTGGGCTGAACGTCAGATCCATATTATGTTCTTGGTCCAGGCATCAGTTAAAAGTGGTACTTTTTGTAAAAAAGCTTAGAAAGTAAAACATACATTATGTTTTCTTTACAAAAAAAAAAAAGCTGGGATGCGACCCACACTGATAACTTCCCATCCCGTCTGTCGATTTGTCTTGCTTAAAAGTTTGTCTTTATGTACTCGTAACAATTTTTACCAAATTTGTGTACTATTTTTTGTAGATTTTATTTTTTATGAAAAAAAGGACGTTGGATTTTTATATAAAAATTTACTGAATATTGAAAACAATATTTTCTGTGAAATAAAATAAGTTTGAAGCCAATATTTTTAATTTTTGAAAAGCTATTTGTGTTTTTTTTAGACACTGTCAATTCGATTTTTCTCAAAATTTGTCCTGATGTTGAAAACAATATTCCTTATTTTTTTAGGTTTTTATTTTTTGTAAAAAAACAATATTTCTTATAAGAGTTTTTATAAGTTTAAAGCCTAAATTCCAAGTTTTTGAAAAGATATTTGAATCGATATTCAATTTTTATGAATTTTGAGTAATGTTTTACTTAGATTTTTATTTTTTATAAAAAAAAACTTGCAATTAGATTTTTCTCAAAATTTTATTAGATGTCAAAAACGTTATTCTTTGTTGCACAAAATTGTTTTAGAGATGAAATCATATTTCAATCGTAAAATGTTGGAGGTGACAAATTTTTGTTTTCAGTTTTATTGATTTATAAAAAAACCGTTACATTGATTTTTTTCAAAAAATATATGATCACCTTTTTTTCTAAATTGCTATGGTGAATAAACCACCTACTTAAGTTTTATGAGAGCCCTTTCTGCATCTTTCTGCATTATTATCTGTTTAACAAAACTTATTTGAAGCTGATATCTATACTGGTTCTTGAGCTATGGACGACGAAAAAACGTGGAAAACGTAAGGACGAACGTACGTTCACACGCATGCACAGACATCTTTCTAAAAGCTTTTATTTGGAATCAAGGGACCTTGAAGCGTCGAGAACTGTCAACATTTTTAAATCGCCAAATCGGACTGATTACTATAACTTCCCATGGGAAGCTCATTATAAAAATATTATTTTTTAATATCAATAACAATGAGATATTTTTCAAAATAAATTTGATTTGAAATTTAACTAAAACAAAAAACAAACTCAAATCAATTAACAAAGTATACTATTTTGAATAACATTGTTTTCATAATTATTTTAGTTCAACTGTTTACTGTAGGCTATACGACCCAAAAAAAGCAGTTTTACTCGCATATTAAAAAGCAGGATTCTGATACACTTCTTAGTTTAACATTCAAACCTTTTTTAAAAAATCGGTATTTTAGAAGACGGGATTTCATAACTTTTTCTTTGGGATTATTTAAAACAGGATTTTAAAGTGTGCGATTCCGATATGATTTCTCCTATCACAATATTTCATATCATTCTTTTAGGGAAAAAACTTATTCTTTTTTTCAAAAATAAATCTGCCTTGAGTTCTTTCCCGCAATTTCCGATAGCTGGTTTCAACTTTAGTACTGTAGCTCCTGTTTACAAACAAAAGCTTAAATACAAGAATAGGAGAGTCATTTTATTCCTTTTGATTTTAAGACTGGGAACTGATATTTGAAATGTCTGTATGGTACCGTGTAATAGAGTATGGTCATAATACTGAATGGTCTTAACGCTGTATTTGAAAACACTGTGTATACAAATTTGTAAAAATTTGTGCAAACTGGGTCTTTAGGTGATGTGGAAACACCAGTGCATGCTCGTACAGCTTGCACTGCAGTAAATAGTGGGAAGCACGTGCACATTTACTATTGATTAGCATCTGAATCGTTGCAAGTTGTTTTAATAAAAGCTTCAAGCTACAACATCCTTCATTCTAATGTTTCATCTTTGAGATCCATTTCACAACTGATGTGTGTTCGATTTTGTGTGTAGTATGTGTGGCAGAATAGCACAACGGTGGTGGTGTGGTTGTGGTTTCTTTGGGCCGCTTAATGCTTGTCGTTGATGAACTTTATGCTTAAAGACCATTTACACGCTTGCAAGGTGCAATTGACTCTTAAACTAAAGCCTCTTGAATGGTCAGAATTTCGAAAAAAATCGTATTTAATTATTAGGCACATTTTCATCTCAGTGAATTCATCAATAAGCATATTTGCCATATTTGGGCGGATGATAATTCAAGAATGACTGCCGAAAATCTATAACGTACCCACAGAGAGTGACTTTTTGGTGCGGTTTATAGGCTAACGGCATTATCGGACCGTATTTTATTTCCATACGAGACCAGTCAGTAAGTTACTGTGAATGGTGTTGGCTATCGTGAGATGATAACGAACTTTCTACGAGCCGTATTAGAAGATATGGACGAATTGTGGTTTCAACAGGACGGTGCCGGTAATGGCCGTGTTATCTCACGTGGTGGAGATGTCAATTGGCCACCAAGATGATGTGGTTTGACACTGTTTAACTTCTTCCTTAGGGTGTATTTAAAAGAAAAAATGTACTTGAATAAGCCATTAACAATTCAAGAGCTAAAGAATGAGAAAATTTAGGACATCAACGACATGAAACCTCAACTACATAGAAAATTTGGACTATCAAATGGAGGTATGCCGCCAAGGTCGCGACGGTAACTTGGTATAATTTTGTTATTCCACACATAATTGAACCATATACTAATATTATCATAATAAAAATAAAATTCAGTAATTTCTTAAATAATTTGTGTTTTATTCAAAATCAACATCGGCCCTTAAAATCTAAGCACCCTTGATATAGAATCATTTTAAGAATTAAGTCCAACATCAGAAGTTTTAATATCTTTAATATCTGGTATATAATACCTATTGACCTAATGTAAGAAAGTCATCTTGGGGCTCCAGGTCAAACACTAAGATCGTTACTAATATCATGAATAGTTTAGCAAGAAATGGGCACTACCGTATTTGACGAAAGGTCTCCTTCCATTTACACAGATGACAAGGCAACTGTTGAACTTAATATCATATTTTACATATTTCAAATTTAGGAACGGTCATTAATATGGAGATTTCTGCTTGTATCGATACAATTAATACCAAACTATTACAATATCCGCTCCATTTGGCTCCCTATCGACAGCTTTAAGCGATTAATCTATAGCATTGGAATGTGATGTGCGGTAATCATCATAACCATTTTGTTCCATTGAGTAACCACCATCTGACATACCCCAGACCCATATCCTTGTCCATGTCCTTGTCCATCAGTGACACTCTCCACATGGTCTTATATAATACTAAAATGTATATAATATCACCCCCCCCCCCCCCCCAAATCATAGTATGTGTGATGTAAGATATCAAAACTGGCCCAACAAATGTTGTTGTTACAATCAGAGAATCGGCATTTAATGTAAATATTATTGATCGAAGAAGAACCTACTTTATTTCCCTAAGGACACATTATTCCAATGAAGCCAAACGAAGTCGATTCAAGCAAACAGGGTTCCATTTTTGGATCTATGAGCAGAGTATGATGGCACAAATGTGGTATGGGCTGTTCTGGGTATTGGGTAGGGAATGGTATTGCTCCCAGTTGCAAATATTATTACATATAATAATGATAACGTTCGCGTATCTACACATTCCACTCCAGAAGAGCCTGATGCTTCCTTGTGGGTACATATTAGGTACATCTATTTTTTCTTTTATTTGCCTTTCCATCGTTATGCTTTTAGGCCTTATACGAGGGCTTCAAACAAAACAACCAAAAACAAAAATGTTCAACCAATCGTTTTTGACATTTTCTTTGAAAATTTATTTGTGGTTTTTCGAATAAATTTTATTAAACGCCTTTTTATAACACAACACATAAAATCTATGTTCTGGAATAACTGAAGATTCAGAATTCTCAACATCTATTGGAGGACATGATAAAATCCTGGATTGCATACATATATAGAAAGGAATTTATTTTTGGTGCTGACCATGGCAAATGGAAAAAGCTAATGCAAAGTCCAAGCCTTTGCTTACTCCTTCAATTCTGTAAGTCATTTATTTTCTATTAATATGAACAAGGTTGAAGTTGGATCTTCCGGAGAAGTCATGTCTTCATTTAGTATATATGATTATTTTTTATTTTTATTTTTTCTGTTATGTGGGTGTCGTATTTTATTTGAGTGCAGTGGTTTTATGAATATAATTTTATTTATTAAGACATTCTAGAAAATTATTTTTGTAAGATTTATATATTTATTATTGCAGTTTGATAGTAGTTTACATTTGCATACATGTTTATTTAAGAGAAATTCTTGACAGCTTCAACATTGGTACTTAATCTTTATATAAAAACGAGGTTCGGATGTGACCCACACTGATAACTTCCCATCCCGTCTGTCGATTTGTCTTGTATAGAAGTTTGTAGGCTTTCATGTTTTGTTAAAAAAGTTGTCAGTTGAAATATTCTAAAAAGTTTAAAAATTAAAAACAATACTTTGCATTTGATAAAATAGTTTGAATTAAAAATCTATTTTAGTTAACGAGATTTTTAGTCGAAAACTAATTTTAACCAATTCTAGTAGCATTTCTTTAAAGCTTATATTTTGTATATCAACAAATACAAATTAGATAATTGAAATTTATTTGAAGTCAAAATGTTCTGTTGTTCACGAGATATCGTTGCTTGTCCACTTATACACATAAGAGCAAAGAGGAAACCGCAATGATGGGCCTAAGAGCTTGACTCGCTCAGGATGGAATGCAGGAAACGAAAAGAAGGCACTAAGGAAATCCAAGCGATCTTCTTGGCGATCCTTTTGTGGCACGATAGAAGAAACTTTTGAAGCATCAAGGTTATACGGACAATTCTTTCAACTAGTCCAGCGATGCTAAGCTGCTTGAAAAATGCAGACGGAATTTCAAGTACTGAATCGCTGAACTTACTATTGGACACTCACTTTCCTGGTAGTTCTATTACCGAAACTTGCAACAATTATATAAGTTCAAGTTCAAATACAACATATCCACAAGGTCTGATCACAAGGGCTAAGCTACAATGGGCTGCTAACTTCAAACCATTTAAATCTGCAGGACCAGATGAAATAATACCAGTCGAGTTACAAAAGACTTCTGACATAATTTCACCAATCCTTGAGGCAATTTTTACCAGGTATATGTTCCCTCGGCATTGGGAGAAGTTAAAGTTGCTTTTATACCCAAAGCAGCTAAATGCTCCCAAGTCAATCCTAAATATCTACGACACATAAATCTATCATCATTCCTTCTTAGTCCTTGGAAAGATTGATTGATATCCATTTAAGGGCAAGTATCGATACAAGACTTCTGTCTTCGTCTAAACATGCCTACTGTAAAGGTAAATCGGTGGAAACAACATTACCTCCATCATAAAAAGTTCACTGTGTTTGCTTTCCTTGACATCGAAGGTGCCTTTAACAACGTGGACACATCTGCAATCACATCTGCACTAACATCTCTAAATGTAGAGATGCTAAATACGTCGGTCATTAACTATACCATCGGTAATCAGACCGATTTTAACGTAAGGTGTGGCAGTATGGTGGACTGCTTTAGAGAAAGGTATAAACAGGGATAAATAAAGTCGCAGTGGACTCACAACAACATTGGCCACTCCGTAATTCTAAGGTACTTAGAATAAATTCCAAAGCACACAGACTACACCATTCCCCAACTATAATTCGACAGAAACTTCCAGATTTCTATACCTACCAGATCTTTTCGGGATTAAAGTATATTCTTGGAGGATGAGTCAATCCATTTTTACACAGATGGGTCAAAAACAAAAGAAGGAGTTGGTGGAGGTGTGTACTCTGAACAACTGAAATTAAGTCTGTCATTCCGCCTTCCCAATCATTGTAGCGTGTTCCAGGCGGAACTTTTGGCGATAAAAGAAGTCTTGTCTTGGCTCAAAGAAAACGCGTGATATAAACATCTGATATCCGTATTTTCTCTGATAGCCAGGCCGCTATCAAATCTCTGGACTTTGTCTCTATAAACTCTATAACAGTCCATAACTGTCAATCATCTCTAATGGAGATGGCGCAACAGTTTACTATTCACCTTTGCTGGGTGCTGGGCCATAGAGACATTCCAGGTAAGTGTAAGGCAGATGAACTCGCCAGGAACGGACAGTACAGCCCATCCTTCCACGTTTGACAAGTACTGGCATACCAATCACTACTTGTAAACTGCTGCTAATGCAAGACGATGTGAGGAGGGCAGGCACCAGGTGGAACAACATCACCACGTGTCAAGTCACAAAAAACATCTGGCCAACTCTGGATTTTAAACGTTCAAGGTGCTTGCTCTAAGGAGATGGCATATAAGCTCGATAATAGGTGTCATAACTGGACACTGTCTAATAGGAAAGCACGTCACGAGACTAGGCCTATTCTCAACTGACTTTTGCAGAAGCTGTATGGACGAGGAAGAGGAAGAAACCGTTCTTCATCTTCTCTGCACATGCCCTACTCTAGCTCGAAAACGCAAGAATTACCTAGGAGAATTCTTCTTTAACGATCTTAACGATCTAAATCATATCGGTATAATCAGCCTCTCACGTTTCATAAGGACTCAAGCTTGTTCCATTGAGCTTAGGAGGAAGCCTCAAGATTCATGTGGTATCACAATGGGCCATTAAACTGGCCTAAGTGTGTCCGTTTCCATCCTGGACAGCCACTATAACCTAACCTAACCTAGGGACCTTGAAACGACGAGAAATGTCAAAATTTTCAATTTCAATTAAAAAATGTTGATTTTGACGAAACCAACTTTCAGATACAACAGTTTTTACCACACGATCTGATGTCTTTAGTCAATCGATGCTATTGTATATGATATTGAATTTTTAAATTAACTTGATATACATGAAAGGCCATCACCTATTATTCTCTTACGTAATTTGAATCCATCTTTATTATGCAACGGTACACGTTTCGTCGTCAAAAATCATCGATCAAAAGAAGTATTCTGGAAGCAACCATTTGTATTGGAAAGTTTAATGGTAAAGTGGTCCTGTTGGCATGTATTCCAATGATACCATCAGATTCTATACCATACCCTTCAGGAAGTTACAATTTCACAATTTGTTTAGCTTTTGACATGTATAAGTCCTAAGGCTTTTGGTTTAGATTTGGAAAATCCATGTTATTTTTTATGTTTCTTGTCCACGTGCAGAAAATCCTTCGAACCTATATGTGTAAGCGAAAAAGAGGTTAACAAAAAATATTGTGCACCGATTAGTGCTAAATTAAATTGAATTTAAAAGAATTAAGAATTCAAAATAATAAATGTTATTGTTAGAAGATTTTAAATTATCCGACCAACCTACCTCATTTATAATAATTTTAACTGTTACATGTTATTTACTAAAAACTTTGTAATATACTAAGTTGTTACAAATTTGAATTAAAAAAGAGGTAGGGATGCGACCCACACTGATAACTTCCCATATCATCTGTCGATTTGCCTTGCTTAATAGTTTGTAGGCTTTCGTGTTCTGTTAAAAAAGTTGTCAATAGAATTATTCTAAGAAAATTAAAAACTAATAACAACATATTCCTTATGATAAAATAGTTTGAATTCAAAATTTATTTTTCTTAATGAGATTTTTAAGTTGTTTAATAATTTTTAAGAATTTTAGTTTAATTTCTTAAAAAATTTTATTTGTTATGTTTTTAATTTGGATGAATGAAATAAGTTTGAAGTCAATATCTTCTATTATTCACGAGATATCGAAAAACGAATATTAATTTTTACCAAATTTGTGTATTTTTTTTTGTAGGTTGTATTTTCTTATGAAAAAATTGACTGTTGGATTTTTATACAAAAAAGTACTAAACGTCGAAAACAACATTTTCTGTGAAATAAAATAAGTTTGAAGCCATTTTTTTAATTTGTAAAAAGAAATTTGAGTCGAAAGTCAACTTTTACTATTGTTTTGTTTTTAGGTTTTTATTTTTTGTAAAAAAAAACTGTCTTATCGATTTTTTTAAATTTTACGGAATATTGAAAACAACATTGCTTACAATAAATTTTTTTTGAAAATAATATCTTAATATATAAAAATTCAGTGTCATATGTATGTTCCCAGTGAACTCTTCACCAAGTCAACCGATTTCGATGAAAGTTGGCATTTTATGTTTAATTTGGTCTAACTTAAGATATAGGATAGTTTATATTTCGAGTAATGGTCTAAATTGTTTACATATGTGTTGCAAATGAAAATATACTTTATATAAAATCTACTTTTCTAATTATATATGATCAATAGGTTTTCTGAAATATATTTTGACTTTGAAATACAATTTTTTATTACCTTCAAGCTACATCGGTAGTCCACGAAACGTGCAAGAATACATTCAGGACGCGATGATTTATGTCCGTCATTACGGACGTCCAGATTTGTTTATAACATTTACGTGCAATCCAAATTGGGAGGAAATGCAAACTTTATTATTACCAGGTCAACAGTCGATACATCGTCACGGCATTACTGCACGAGTGTTTAAACAAAAATTAAAATCCTTAATTGATTTTATTGTAAAATATTCAGTCTTTTGCAAAACGTGTTGTTGGTTGTATTCAATAGAGTGGAAAAAGCGAGGCTTACGTCATGCTCACATTTTAATTTGGCTTGATGTTAAAATTCGTCCAGAAGAAATTGATCAAATTATTTTAGCCGAAATTCCAGATTCGTCAATTGATCAAGAATTATTTGACATTGTTACAAGTCACATGATTCACGGGCCGTGTGGTGCTTTTAATATGACATCGCCATGCATGGAAAATTGGAAATGTAAAAAAAAAAATCCTAAGAAATTCACGAATGATACTATTACTGATGTCGATGGTTATCCGTTGTATCGCCGTAGAAACGCCGATAACGGTGGTCACACATTTAAAATAAAACGTCAAATTATAACCAATTAGAAATTGACAATCAATGTGTGGTACCGTACTCACCACTGCTCTCAAAAACATACAAGTCTCATATTAATGTTGAGCTTTTTAGTTCAATTAAATGCATTAAGTACATTTGCAAGTACGTCAATAAGGGCAGTGATTTAGCCATGTTGGGAGTACAAAACATAAATGAAAATGACCAAATAGCAGCAACGAAGCTATCTGGCGTATACTTTGTTTTCCCATACACCACAGAGAACCATCTATCCAACATCTTGCAGTGCATGTTGAAAATGGTCAACGTGTATATTTCACTGAAGAGAATGTTTTTTAAAGAGCATTTGAACCACCAAATGATGATGATGCCTTTGGCCTATTCGGAAGAACATTATTGTATACCGATATCCCATGCTATTTTACATGGAACATGTCAACAAAAAAATAGGTGCCACGTAAAAAAGTAGAACCACATCCTTCTATAGCAGGTATATATTTAAAGCTAAGACACTGGGCGACTTTATACAGTACATCCAAAACAACGTGAATGCTACTTTTTGCGTTTGTTGTTGGTCAATGTTCCTGGACAAGTCTCTTTCCAATTTTTACGAAAAGTTA
Source organism: Eupeodes corollae (assembly GCF_945859685.1). Taxonomy (NCBI): domain Eukaryota; kingdom Metazoa; phylum Arthropoda; class Insecta; order Diptera; family Syrphidae; genus Eupeodes; species Eupeodes corollae. The sequence continues at coordinate 66,974,805 of NC_079147.1, forward strand.
ATGGTCGAGTGTTCAGTACGTATCAAGATGCATGTCGTGAGTTGCAACTTTTAGAAGATGACAATCATTGGGATTTGACACTTGCTGATACAGTTTTAACGTCCTCGATTTGTATTCGTCAACTATATGCCATCATATTGACGACATGTTTTCTAACACAGTCATCTATACTGTGGGGAAAATATAAAAACTACATGAGTGAAGATATACTATACCGACTTAAAAAAACAAACCAATGTCCAAATCTAGATTTATCACCAGATATGTATAATGAAGCATTGATATTAATTGAAAACTTATGTATTATGATCTCAAATTCATCACTTAGTCATTATGGTATGTCATCACCTAATAGTCCAGCTATAGAATTAGTGAATAGCGATTTGCAGCGAGAAGAACAATTTAATATTATTGATTTAGCTACAATTGTTGCTAATAATGAACCATTATTAACTGACGAACAAAAAAATGTATCAAATCGGATTATATTGGCTCTTGATTTTAACTGACGAACAAAAAAATGTATCAAATCGGATTATATTGGCTCTTGATGCTAAACAAAGTGGTTTCTTTTTCTTGGATGCACCAGGTGAAACCGGTAAAACATTTTTGATATCGTTGATCCTTGCGAACGTATACGGTCACAAAAGAAAATTGCATTAGCAATTGCATCATCAGGCATACCTGCTACTTTCTGAGATGGTGGTCGAACACATTCTGCTTTTAAGTTACCACTAGATGTCCATACAAATCCAAATGCTATGTGCAACACTAAGAACAGGATTGGAATGGCTATAGTGTTACAAAGGAGTTCAATAATAATTTGGGATAAGTGTACCATGGCTCATAAACATTCACTCGAAGCATTAAATAGAACTTTGCAGGATTTAAACAGTAATGACAGACTTTTTGGTGGATCTATTCTACTATTATCTGGTGTTTTTCGGCAAACATTTCCAGTGATTCATGCACCGATTATTTTTCTGCGTAATTTGAACCCCCCTAAACTATGCAACGGTCCACGTTTGGTAATCAAAAAAGCACCGGAAATGTTCTCGAAGCAACAATTTTGGCAGGAAAGTTTAAAGGAGAAATCGTTCTGCTACCACTCATTCCAATGATACCGTCAGATTCTCCAATACCTTTTAAAAGACTGCAATTTCCTATCCGTTTAGCTTTCGCGATGACTATTAACAAATCACAAGGACAAACAATGTCTATTTGCGGCTTAGACTTAGAGAATCCATGTTTCTCTCATGGGCAATTATACGTGGTCTGTTCACGTGTAGGGAGACCATCGAGTTTATTTGTGTTGACAAAAGACAGGCTGACCAAAAATATTGTTCATCGATTGGCACTTCAGTAAACTTTAACTATGATTTTATTTAATTAATGTTAATCATAGTATTTATTAATAAAATAAAATTAAAGATGTTATGTAAATTAGTGTTCAATTTTGTCTATTAAGTCCTTCCTTAATTACACAGCCACAGCAACGCGTGGTCGGGTCTGCTAGTATTAATATATGAAAAGATAATTGAGTCGAAAATCAATTTTTCAAAATGTTTATTAATTTTTGATTAGTTATATTTCATTTTTTTTTTAAACTGTCTATTTAATTTTTCTCAAATTTTTGACAGTGATATTTTTTAAAAGATCAAATTAGTTTAAGGAATATAACTTTAAGTCTTAAGAAGTAATTTGAGTCGAAAACCAATTTTTACCAACTTTTATTATTTTTTAAAAGTTTTATTTTTTTTTTAAACTGCCAATTCGATTTTTATCAAAATTTGTATGAATAATGACATCAGAAATTTTAAAAATATAAAATTAGTTTAAGGCTCATATCTCAAAGTTTTGAAAAGATATTTGGGTCAAAAATCAATTTTACCAACCTTTATTAATATTTTCGTATGTCTTTTTTTTGTAAAAAAACTGTCAATTTGAATTTTCTCAAAATTTTACCAGATGTTAAAAACGTTTTTTTTCGTTGCACAAAATTGTTTTGGAGATATAATCGTTTTTTGTTCGTAAATTAGGTAGATAAATTATATTCTTTCTTCAGTTCTTAAGATTTATACAAAAAAACCGTTAATTGGAATTTCTTTAAAAATATATTTGTTTGGTATCACCTACCACCTCCATTATATAAAGTTTATTTTAAGTCTCTAGCGATATTGGTTTTTGAGAAAGTTAGGGTTAACCAAAATTTTCACCAGTTTTTTTAAACTGCTATGGTAAAAAACGACCCACTCAATTTTTTTGAGAGTCCTTTCTGCATCTGTCTGCCCTATTATCTATATAACAAATTTTTTTAAAGTCAATATCTCTTGTAGTTCTTGAGCTATGGATAAAAAAAAAAACGTCGCAAACTTACGGACGTAAGGGCGTATGGACGTACGAATGTACAAAACGCACGCACAGTTTTTATTTCGAGAAATGTAAACATAATTCGTTAAATCGGACACATTAAAATAATTTATTATGTTAACTTAAAAATAATAAATTTTAAATTTAAATTAAACTATTGATTTTTGATTTACATAATTGAGAGTGCTGCCCCTTCAAATCCCAATCCAGTAAATTTGTTTAGCAGCTTTAACGTTTACGTTTGTAAATAATAAAAAATGTTGGTGCTCATGTCCGATGTTCTCCTATCGTTCCCTTCAATAGCTTACAGCTTACAATTATTAGGACAAAAAAACGTTAGCCAGGACAACGCGGGGATTTCAATTTTTGGGATTTTATCCTTACACTTACACTAATATTTGTGCATATTTTTAAGTAAACAGTTAATTAATATTAAATTTACCATCAAACTAACTAATTTAACGGAGTTATTTGTTGTAAGTCCCAGGCTCGGTTTACGTTGCTGAGACAACTAGATCAATTCAAACATCCACGCTCTTACGATGTCAATTCATAATAACTATGTGGGATTTTTTGGTGTAATGATCAATTAATTTTTTTACAATTCATGCAAATAAAAGTTACTGCATTTCACCTGCACAAAAAGGCAGAACTACATAACTACACATATGTCTAAATTTGGTGGTATTAAAACTTACCGCAGCAAAAATCGAAAACCAGTAAAAAGTAAAGCTATTGTCTAAATTACAAAACTAGTCCATGTTGAATATGGGCGCTCGTGACTAATTGCCAATTTTAATATGCGAATAATGTTTTTAGAATTTTAGTGTTTGTTTTTTGTTCAATTACGTAACAGAATTCGGAATTTTTTGATGTTTTTCAAAAAAAATATTCTTTTTACTTCCAATAAGAAAACATTCTATTTCCCCTCTTAAAAAAAAGTAACCCATGTTAAATTTGTATGTTACTTTTATTATTAATGATATCATTAAATCTTCATTTGCATTGTTGTGTTGTTACAAATTTGGCTTCCATCCAATTGAATAAAATGCCAACTTTAGGGTTCGTGGTGTAGTGTTATTAATTTCAATTTAAATCCTTTTTACATTTGATGTTTGCGGTTTAGGCATTACTTGTAAATTGTACATAAACGAATGTTATGTTTTAAATGGGAAGCTGATATGATGTAGGAGCATTAAAATCGAATCTAGAAACTAAAGGGGAATGTTAACTATACCTTAAGGTCAAGTCTTTTTCTGCATTTCATTTGACATTTCTCACTTTAAACTATTATAAAGATACACAATCGAAAAAGTCGTTAAGGTTAAGCAGGCTTATTATTTTGAAAATAGGTGTCTATTGTTTCAATGTGCGTACAATCGGAAAAAAATTATGGAAAAATTTGAGCAAACTGGGTCTGTAGGATCTGTGAAAACACTACGGCATGCTCGTACAGCTCGCACTACAGAAAATATTGCTGTTATCCACGAGAGTATGGCGGAGGAACCGTCCACCTATCAACTCGTCTTCGTAGCCAACAATTGCACTTCTCATCTCGCTCGTCTTTGATGAATATTATGCATAAAGACTTGAACTTACAAGCTTACAAGTTGCAATTTACTCAAGAACTAAGGCCTCTTGACTATTTCAAGCATCGTCATTGGTCAGAATGGTGGCCAGAAATGGCAACAGTGGATTATCAATTTTCTAAAAAAAACAACTTCAGTGATGAAGCACTTTGCACCTCAGTGGATTTATCAATTTAATTGTTTTCTCCTTTAGGTTCATATAAGACCTTGTGTTCAAATTATTAATTAGTGTTACCATTTTTACGCTTAATCTAATTTATAAATACACTTTTAGCCAATATCTCACGAAAAAATACTTCAATGTTAGCTTGCAGTTCGTCAATGAAAGTGGGTTTGTCGCTATAGACATGAACCTTAACATAATTTTACAAAATATAGTCAGGAGGTATGAAATAAACAGGACTATTCTTAATCATTCCAAACAGAAAATAAGCTTAATTGCTGAAATCAATTTTTAAGATTTTCGTTAACCTTTCAAGAGCCCATGCATCAAAAATTCGGCGTTGTGGTAGGTCGTTCGGCTTCAGTCATTTACAGTAGCTGAATTTTTTAGAACTTCCACATAAATCTTTCCCAGAATTGTTCACTGAATTAAGTAACAGGGGCTTGGTGCGGAATTCAATCACGGAATCAAATTCTTTTCGTTTCAATTTTGTTTTTTGTCAAGCTCATGACAAAACTATAAACAAAAAAGGCTGGGATGCGACCCACACTGATAACTTCCCATCCCGTCTGTCGATTTGTCTTAAGTTTTAAGGGTTGGGTCAAGAAAGTTAATAGTTGAATTATTGTTAAACATTTTTAAATTACCAACAATATTTTTCATGCAAGGGAATAGTTTAGTTAAAATCTAGTTTTGTATAGGTTTTTAGTCGAAAACCAATTTTTAAAAATTTGAGTAACATTTCTTCAATTTTAAAAATTGGATGATTGAAATTAATTTGAGAGATATTAAGAATCAATCAATCAAATATCAATTTTTACCAAATTTGCGTACTATTTTTTGAAGATATTATTTTTTTATGAAAAAACGGACTGTTGGATTTTTATAAAAAAAACTACTGAATATTGAAATTAAAGACAATATTTTCAGTTTTTGAAAGGCTATTTGAGTCGAAAGCAAATTTTTACCAAATTTCGTTCATTTTTTTACGTTTTTTTTTTGTAAAATAACTGTCTGTTCAATATTAAGTTTAACTTAATTTACTTTAAATTTGGCATCACCTAGCATCTATTACTTTCTTCAAAACTCCCACAAGTTTTATGTTCCAATTACGATCCATTCACCTGTCCTTTTATCCAATTTTACATTCCTCTTCATTTTTTCTTTCTTTAACTTCACTTGAGATAGAGATTCTACCGTCAACCAGGCAAGTAACACTTTATAAAATAAACTCTAATTTTACATAAATATTTCTTAGACATTATATTTTTTTCTATTTCTTTTCTTAGGAATTGCTTCTCTTGAAGCACACTTTAGCTTTGCTTCATCGAGCTATCGAACATTGGTCCTTCGAGACAAATACTAATAATAATTATTCAATTTAGAATTAATTAATAATCGTGTACGGGTGGTGTGCGGTTTTTTTGATTAATTTCAATTAAAAGTGAATATTTTATGTATATATAATATATATAGGTACATACAAACATATTTCTCACATGATCCTTAATTAATTACTGTAAAGTTCATAACTGTTTTGTATATACTCACAATATATACTCAATTTTGTTTGTGCGGTGCATCTTCTTTTAAATATATATTTTTTTGCTGTCTGCATCAATTGCAGCCATTTCTTTGCAACATAAATGGTGTGGAAGTTTGCATTGTTCATTAAGTTCACTGTTAAAATATATAAATCTGCATCACACGTGATTATCGCTCAACGCTATTCTAAAATAGAATCCGTTTATTTTTAACAGTTATTGTGAAATTGATTTTTCCTTCTTATTCTTTTCATTTATTTCTTTTCTCTTTTAATTTTATAACTTTTACACTTCCCTGCTTGAACTTTTGGGTTAAGTGTCATTTTGGAACATTTTTGGAAAATAGTTTTAAATACGTATTGGTTTCTTAAAATATTGAAATGGAAGAAACATTAGAAACTCTTTTCATAAAGCAACAGAACTTGATTGATGACTTAATTAATTTTAAAACTAATTTTAGTAAGAGTCCTAAGGAGCGTCTAGCTAAGGCCAGTCATCTTAATGGCCGCCTAGAAATATTAGAAAGTTACATGATTTCTTTTCGTGAAAATCATATTAAGCTTTCTCTTCTTTACAAAGAGAAAAAGAAAGATAAACCGGACACTACATATTTTATTGAAAAACATAATGATGTATTTCAAGACATGTTTTTAGACCTTAAGTCCGACATTGTTGATAGAATTAAGGCAATTTCTTCTTCTGCTGATAAAGAAATTTCATTCAATCATAACACTTCCTTTGGTGATCGTAGTTTAAATGAGGAACGTGGTGTACATCTTCCAATCATTAGTCTTCCCGAGTTCAATGGCGATTATAAGAACTGGATGCAGTTTCGGGATTTATTTACGGGAATGATTCATAATAAACCGGGTCTAGATAGTGCTAGAAAACTTTTTTATCTTAAAAAATGTGTCTTAGGTGAAGCTGAGAAAATTATACACTCTATTCCATGTTCAGCTGCAAATTATGATTCTGCATGGCAAATGCTTTGCGAAAGGTTTGATAAAAAACGTTTTATTATTGAATCGTATTTAAAAACATTATGTGAACAACCTATTATGCGAAGAGAGTCTTGTGATAGCATAAAGAAACTTCTTTATACTACCAAGGATTGTTTGACTTCAATCCAAAATTTAAAGGTTAAAACCGAATCATGGGATGTTTTAATTATTTTTATTCTTTCTCAAAAACTTGATAATGTAACCCGTAAGAATTGGGAGCGGTTTTTGACTACTAAAAGCTCGCAAAATAGAACTTCTAAATCGAATCAGTCTGGAATAGATTCTAAAGATTATGATCTTCCAAAACTTTTAGAATTTTATGAGTTTTTAGAAGATTCTTTTCGATCATTGGAGGCAATTGACTCTAAATCAGCTTCAATTTTTGGTGAAACAAGGGATACATTTTCAAACAATAAACGAGCAAATTATGTAAAAACGTTTCATGCTTCCAATAATACGAGTTCGTGTCCAAGTTGTAATGAACCCCATCTTCTTTATCAGTGTACAAACTTTAAATCACTTACTCATAAAAGTAAGATGGATTTTTTAAAATCTAAAAATCTTTGTTTAAACTGCTTGTTGCCAGGACATTCTGCTATAAAATGTCGAAGCAAGTTGACATGCCGAAAATGTAATAAAAGGCACAACACAGTTATGCATATTGAGAATTCAAATCATTCATCAAATGACACTGCTGCGCATCCAATTGCTGGTTCTTCAAATCAAATTTCTCATGTATCAACCTATTTGGGTTCAAATTCTACTTCGCAAATACTTCTTGCAACAGCAAAAGTAAAAATATCCACTGCTACTGGTGACTTTATTTTTAGAGCCCTCATAGATCAAGGGTCTCAAGTATCGTTCGTTACAGAATATTGTGTTCAAACATTGGGACTCAAGAAAAATCCTATTCATTGTGTTATAGACGGTATTGGCTCAATGACTTCCGGTGCGTGTAAAAATTTTGTTGAGCTCAAGCTTAATTCGTGCATCAATTCCAAATTTACACTACTTGTAAAGGCTTTGGTTATGACTTCAATAAGTAATTATTTTCCTGTTGCAAAACTTAATTCTTCATTTTATTTCGACATTGGCAACCTAACTCTGGCAGATCCTCAGTTTGCAGAGCCTGGACGCATAGATACACTTCTTGGTGCAGATGTGTTACATGAAATCATCTTTGACGGTATTATCAAGACTACTTATGGCCCATTGGCACAACAAACTCAATTAGGTTGGATCCTTTCAGGACCAATTAAAAACTCGAATCCTCAGAACAGAGATGTTCAAAATATTTTGACTTTTCACACTCAGGTGAATATAGACAACACTCTTCGAAAATTCTGGGAACTTGAAGAAGTATCTTCAGAACGTGTGCAAACCACTGAAGAAAAAGCTTGTGAAAAATATTTCCAAGAAACACATTATCGTTCTTCTTCTGGAAGATATATTGTTAGACTTAGAAGACTACCCAAATTTTAAAAACTCTAGTCACAATGCTCGAAAAAGATTCGATCATTTGGAACAGATTACTTTTCCAAAAAATATTAAGCTTAAAAATGAATATTATAAATGAAACTCTCATGTAATCTTAATGACCTTTCTGAGTATGGCAACCTTTTTATTCTTCCGCATCACGGTGTTTGGAAAGAGAGCAGTTCTACCACCAAATTGGGTATAGTATTTGATGGCTCATCAAAGCCCCCATTTTCTAAGGCACTCAATGAAGAATTACTACCAGGTCCTATTTTACAAAACGACTTATCTTCTGTCATATTACGATAGCGTGCTTTCTTCGTTGTTTTTACTTCGGATATAGAGAAAATGTTTCGACAAATCCTGATACATCCTGAAGAAACTAAGTTTCAACAAATTATTTGGAGGGATAACTCTGCTAAGCCTCTGCAGTTGTACAAACTTTTAACCGTTACCTATGGTACAACGTGTGCACCATTTTTATCCATACGAGTGCTACAGCAACTAGCTGATGATGAAGCTAGTAAATATCCAATTGGATCTGAGATTCTTAAACGAGATTTATATGTGGATGATATTATTTCTGGAGCTGATGACATAAACAAAGCTAAAGAGATTCAATTAGAGCTCCAAAAGATTCTCACATCTGGTGGATTTAAATTAAGAAAGTGGTTTTCAAACTCACCAGAACTTTTATATGATCTACTATCTGAAGATTGTGAAATATCATTTAATTTTGACGGAAATTCCGATTCTTCGATTAAGGCTCTTGGTTTATTCTGGAATCCTCATTGTGATAACTTTTTCTTTAAAATAACACTCCCAATACGAAGTTCGCATACAAAACGCACTCTATTGTCTGATGCTGCTAAGCTGTTTGATCCTCTTGGGTGGTTGGCCCCAACGATCATTCTTGCAAAAATCTATTTTCAAAGATTGTGGTGCGCTGGCATAGGATGGGATGACCCTCTTCCCCTTCCACTAAAGGATGATTGGGAAAACTATCGTAAATCTCTACAAGCCTTAGAAAAAATTAAAATTCCAAGATGGTTAGGAACTTTTACCAGCTCTTTTGGTGAAGTGCATGGCTTTTCTGATGCCTCAAACTCGGCCTATTCAGCAGTGCTTTACTATCGCTGTATAAAGGATGATAACATTTCTATCAATCTAATAACGGCTAAAACTAAGGTTGCCCCAATCAAGCAAGTATCGTTACCACGACTTGAATTATGTGCTGCTGTATTATTAGCAAAACTTTTCAAAAAATTCATGACTGCAATTGAAAGTCAATCACTAAACATAAAGCCATATTTTTGGACTGATTCAAAGGTTGTCCTTGCATGGATTCATGCATTACCAATACGTTGGAAAACATTTGTTGCCAACAGAGTAACTGAAGTACAAGAAATGACTAATATCTCAGACTGGTACCATGTACGCTCAGAAGATAACCCAGCTGATTGTGCTTCACGAGGGGTTCAACCTTATGACTTACAAAATCTTGCTTTGTGGTGGCATGGTCCTAAGTGGCTTAGTCTTCCTTTCTCTAAATGGCCAAACCAACAAGTTTCAGACTGTCAAACTGAACTAGAGAAAAAAGCTAATGCTAATTCTTTGTCTGCAAATGTTACTCCTACTTTTGATCTACTACTGAAATATTCTTCATTAAACAAACTTCTTCGTGTAACAAGTTATATAAAACGTCTCTTCAATTTCAAAATGAGGAATACTTTTGAGGAATATCTCAATCCCAATGAAATTCAAAATTCCTTTTCTTGCCTCATACGCTTATCCCAATCTCAGTACTTTGCATACGAGATAAAAGATTTAAAATCAGACAAACAAATCTCAAATAAGAGTAAAATTAGTAATCTTTATCCTTTCATCGACGATGAGGGAATTTTGCGAGTCGGTGGAAGACTTTGCTTTGCTGAAATTGACCAGTATGCAAAGCACCCGATTATCTTATCAAATCGTTGCAATCTAGCAAAACTTATTGTATCGGATGCGCACATTAAAACTATTCATGGTGGGCCTCAATTAATGATGTCATATATAAGGAATAAATTCTGGATTCTTAATCTGAGAAATCTTACAAAATTAAAGTTTCATGACTGCACTTTATGTCATCGTTTTAACCATAAGCGTTCAACACAACTTATGGGATCACTCCCTAAAGTACGAGTTAACGAAACCAGACCCTTCCGACACACTGGAGTGGACTACGCTGCGCTGGTCCATTCGACATCCGTTTTTCAAAAGGAAGATCACCAAAAACGTATAAAGGTTTCATTTGTGTGTTTGTTTGCTTGGTTACAAAAGAGATTTACATTGAGCTTGTGTCAGACATGTCTTCAGAAGGATTTTTAGCTGCCTTTAGACGATTTACTGGACGTAGAGGGAGCTGCAGCAAAATATATAGCGACAATGGGACGAACTTTGTCGGTGCTAACAAAACTCTTCGTCAGCTGAATAAAGAATTCAACGAACTATTTCCAAAACATGTAAGAGAGACCATTGCATCTGAAGGAACTTTGTGGCACTTCATTCCACCTGCCTCACCCCATTTTGGAGGGCTGTGGGAGGCAGGGGTAAAATCAGTTAAGTACCACCTAAAAAGAATTTTATTTAATCGAATTTTAACTTTTGAAGAAATTAATACGCTGTTAATTCAAATTGAATGTGTTCTTAATTCCAGACCTCTTTGCCCAATGAACGATGACCCATCCGATACCAGAGCTCTTACCCCATCTCATTTTCTCATCGGAGAACCATCTTTCATAGTACCTGAACCTTCACTACTGGATGTGAAAACGAACCATCTTCAACGTTGGCAGCAGATTCAACAAATGTTCCAAAATTTCTGGCATCGATGGAGAACGGAATATTTGACCAGGCTTCAAAACAGACCCAATAAGCTTTCGAAACTTAAACGGAATTTTCGCGTTAAGGATATTGTGCTAATTACTGATGAACGTTTTCCTCCAGCAAAATGGCCATTAGCAAGGGTTATACAAGTCCATCCAGGACAAGACGACATTTGCAGAGTAGTTACGCTTTTATGGAATGGGAAACAATATAAACGCCCCATAACAAAACTATGCCTGCTTCCTACAAACGAACCGATGGATACATCATTATCATCTTAAAAGCTGTTTTTTTTTCCTGCAGCGAGTTTCAGGCGCTGAAAAACCTGATCCCTCACTCAACGACTATATCGGAGGAAATGCCTTTATACATACATATATTTCTTTCACCCAACTTTTTTTATTATTGATATTTTAATTGTTAACTTTAAAACTTAATTAATAACAGTCGTTCTTGGCTGGCGGTATGTTCAATATTAAGTTTAACTTAATTTACTTTAAATTTGGCATCACCTAGCATCTATTACTTTCTTCAAAACTCCCACAAGTTTTATGTTCCAATTACGATCCATTCACCTGTCCTTTTATTCAATTTTACATTCCTCTTCATTTTTTCTTTCTTTAACTTCACTTGAGATAGAGATTCTACCGTCAACCAGGCAAGTAACACTTTATAAAATAAACTCTAATTTTACATAAATATTTCTTAGACATTATATTTTTTTCTATTTCTTTTCTTAGGAATTGCTTCTCTTGAAGCACACTTTAGCTTTGCTTCATCGAGCTATCGAACACTGTCAATTTGTTTTTTTTTCGCAAAATCTTACTGAATGTTGACAATAATATTTTCTGAAAGGATGAAATTTGTACTCTATGCCAATAAACCTGAATCGATTGAGGATAACATTTAAAGCGTTATTGCCAATATACGTCCAAAAATGTTTAAAAAAGTCATCTAAAATTATGTATATTTTGATAAGAATACCTCTGAGCCAGCCGTGAGAGTCATCAAAAATCATATTTAAATTAGAAAAGGTATCAAAAGTTATCTTCCGAAAATAAAATTAATATCATATCAATTAAAACTAATCACAAATGTTTTATTCAATTTCAGAGTAATAAAAGAAGAAAGAAAAGAAAAACACCCATTAAAATAATTAACAAAATACTACATTAATATAGACCTTACTTGAATGTCAAACAAAGTTATTTTTGTCAAAAAAGTTTTGATACTGCCACAACCACATATCATGCTTCAAGAAGAGTTTATGGTTAACATAATCGGCTAACTACGCAAGCAATTTGCAATATTGTGAAGAAATTTAAAGAGACTGGTGTTCAAATTTCATTTTTAATTTAATAAAATATTTGATCAAGTAACAAAATTATGATTTTTTGCTATCAATTTATGCAAGCGTGTGACCAGTTGAAATTTTTGTAGTTCACGGTTCTCGTGTTTACTTTGTATATTAACATTTTTCATTAATTCTCACGCTTGAATATTATTGCATAGTTGCATTTTTTGTTCTTTCTTTCTTTTGTTCTGTATACTTTTGTAAGAAATGAAAATTAGTTTCTGTTAAACCTTCAACCAGTGAGTTACTTTTTATTAACTTGCCATAGGAAGTTATTGTAATGGGTCCGATTTGTCAAATTGAAAATTTTGACATTTCTCGACGTTTCAAGGTCTCTAGAGTCGAAATGAAAGATTTTTAGAAAGATGTCTGTGCGTGAGTGTGTACGTACGTTTGTACGTCCGTACGTTCGCGACGTTTTTTTCGTCGTCCATAGCTCAAGAACCAGAAGAGATATCGACTTAAAATAAATTTTGTTATACAGATAATAATGCAGAAAGATGCAGAAATGGCTCTCAAGAAAATTGCGTGGGTGGTTTTTTTACCATAGCAGTTTGAAAAAAAAGGTAAAAATTTTGGTTAACCCTAAATATTTTACGAAACAAAAACGTTAGAGACTTGAATTAAATTTTATATAATATATTGTAACGTGATACCAAACAGGTATATTTTTTGAAAAAAATCAATATAACGGTTTTTTTTTTAAATCAATAAAACTGAAAAAAAAAATTTGTCACCTCCAAAATTTTACGACTGAAATATGATTTCATCTCTAAAACAATTTTGTGCAACGAAGAAAAATGTTTTTGACATCTGATAAAATTTTGAGAAAAATCGAACTGACAGTTTTTTTTACAAAAACTAAAAACCTTAAAAAAAATTAATAAAAGTTGGTAAAAATTGATTTTCAACTCGAATATCTTTTCAAAACTTTGAGATATTGGCTTTAATTTACTTATATCTTTCAAAAAAACTTGTTGTCAACATTCAGTTTAAGTTTGAAAAAAATCGAATTGACAGTTGTTTTACAAAAAATAAAAACCTAAAAAAAATGTATAAAAGTTGGTAAAAATTGGTTTTCGATTCAAATATCTCTTTTAAAATTTTAAATATTTTAAATATTTTATCTCATAAGAAATATTGTTTTCAACATTTGGTAAAATTTTTAAAAAATCGAATTGACAATTTTTTTTACAAAAAATAAAACTCTAAAAAAAACAATACTAAAACTTCGTAAAAATTTACTTTCGACTCAAATAGCTCTTCAAAACTTAAAAATATTGGCTTCAAACTTATTTTATTTCACAGAAAATATTGTTTTCGATATTCAGTAATTTTTATATAAAAATCCAACAGTCCGTTTTTTCATAAAAAATAGTACGCAAATTTGGTAAAAATTGATACGAGCACATATAGACAAACTTTTAAGCAAGACAAATTGACAGACGGGATGGGAAGTTATCAGTGTGGGTCGCATCCCAGCCTCTTTTTTAACAACTAGATTAGTTATAGATATTTAAAGCCCTGCGCATCATCGTGTTTCCGAAATAAGAATGTGTCGATTCCTCGTCGTTCTCAGGAATTGGGACTGTTGAAGCAGAAAACATCATTACTGATCATCATAAACTTTTATTTTTAAAACTTGTAAATAACTCTTAAATATTGGATTTAAATTCCAATTCTGTAACTGACAAAATTTAATTTTTGAATTCAAATCTGTAACTTATATTATACCAATCGCCATCTTTTTTGATATTTATAAATTCGCCTTAAAAGTTTAACTGAAAATGTAACGTAATCTCTCTATCGAAATTACATAAATTTTTGTATAAATACTTTCTAACGAAATAAAATCTTTTGGACTATTGTACAACCCTTCGCTGGTTTTTTTTGCTTTAACCAATCTCGTCGTTTTGCTTCGCTAACTTTGATGGTCTTTGTTCGAAAGCCATTCAAAGTCCTCGTCGTTTTATAGCTACCGTTGATAATTGGATCAACGCATCAACCAGGATCTACCTATCCTTTCGATTAAGGACATAATAGAGATCTCCGGGTTGACGGTCAAGTCTTTTGATCGTTCAGGGACTGTCTTACATCACATTATTGTTGTATTTTGCATTTGGATCTACACCTTTAAAGTATGCATCCATATAAAGTCAAGCTGGCACAACAACTTTAGCCAGGTGATCATTTACAACGTCATAGATAAGTCGAATAGGTGTTTTAACAAAAGGTGATGGGCGGCGATTTTTCCAACACAATTTTCTTCAGCGACGAAGCGCTTTTCTCACTCGGTGGGTATGTTAAAAATTACAATTTTCGTACAAGGGGTTCTAACAATTATCAAGTAATTGAAGAGAGGCCATTACATACACAATAAGTCACTGTTTGGTGTGTTCTTTGGTCGGGAGGTGTGATTGGACCTTACTTCTTCAAAATCGACTGTCATCGTCAATTCGGAGCGTTATGGTCTTATGATAACCAACTTTTTTTGCCTTCTATTGATGAATACGACCTGGAGAATATGTACAACATGCCACACAACTAGTCGTGATTAGATACCTCTTGACTTTTTTGTAGGGCTACGCGAAAGACTGTGTTTATGCAGGGAAACGTTGACCACTCAAAACCAACATTCGTCAAGTTATGACTGAGATACCGCCCAATATGTGTCAAAAAGTGGTCGAAATTGACCTCAAATAAATCTATGCTTGTAAAAACTCGCATGGTGGCCATTTAAATTGCAAGAGATAATCAAGGAACAATGAAACCCGATCACCCTGTACACATTTCTAATTTTGAGTAAACAATGTATATTATTTATGTACACAACGTTCTCATATACATAAATTCATTATATAATTCTTACTGCTACTGTAAAATCGAATGATATATTATGTTGTATTTATGTACGTATCAATATGCTTTGTACTCTCTTTGACAGAATTGTTAATATTAAAAGTTAATAAGAAAAGATAACTTGTAATAAAGCTTTCTCCAAGACAAGACGTGTCTTTTAATTTTCTTCATGAAAATTTATTTTTAATTGTGCATGATAATTTTGAGTACCAATGTATATTAATCGGTTATAAAATTATGTAGTGTTTCACAAAAAATATCAACGTTCAAACTTTATTATTAAAAAAGGAATATTATGAACGAAAATATTGTGTATGTGTCTTGTTTTCGTTAACTTTTGAAACCGCAAAATGGATAAGCCAGATATCTCTATACTTTTAATAGCACCACCTCTCACATCCCCCCCCTAATATTTTTTGATTTAGACAAAATGTATTGTACTTTTTTTAATAATCTCTTACTACGAACAAATAAAGTTCTTCATCAAAGTTCGCCTTTTTCGACATTTTTTCTTAGTGATAATCTTATTTTTCGATTACTATGTCAGCTAAAGACGACAAAAATTAATCTCATTATTTTGAAATCTACTAAAAGTATGCATTTCTTCTAGCTTTACGAGTATATTTGAATTAATCTAAATCTCATAACTCAAGAATTTAATAAGTCTTCGTCATCGACTTATAATCAACCTGCTGCAACATCTGCTTCACTATTTATATTCACTGACAGTCCATTACCAGTTCAGTTTCAATCTTGTTTTTGTTTGCACTTGAAGAGTCAGTCGTTCTTTTAGTGTCTTCGGTGTTTGATCAACTTTGAATCTCTTTCGGAATCTTAAAATAATGTCTGTCAAAGTACGACTTGCATTCATTTGGATTACTCTATTACAATTCAGCTTTTTGCGTGGAGTATTGTCACTAAAAAAGGGGTAGGTTTGTTGTTTAAAGAATAAGTAACTACCTGAAAATCATTAAAGTAAGACGAAACTGGTTTTCGAAGCTTATTTTTGACCAGGTTAACACACTTACGCGTTTGAAATTAAAACAAAATTATATTCACCTTATTGTATTGTTGCCGCTAGATTGAAAGTGAGAAACTTAACGAAAATTCCCCTTAATTGTGTTACTTTTGCTTTGAGCATTATAAAGTAAAGATTTGTAAACATCTCACGTATTTATATTATGCCAAACAACTGATCAACTTCACCTCCAATCTTTTTATAGCAATTATAACATGGTAATTAAGGAAGTTGCTTGTAGGTAAATTCATCAAGATTTTGAAGTGAAAATTAAAACTTGTTTGGTTATTAAATATACAAGTACGACGACCGAAGCGCTGACCGGCGCGGCCGGTCGTTAGATAATATACAGGCGTATAATTAATAAATTAGTGTCATTTTTATTTAAGAAATGTTTATACTTCTTATAAAAACTTTTGGATACAAGGTCATTCGTTTTAGGCTTCGAGACTCATAAAACACCAAGCGTAAAAACTTGTAGCTTTTTCTTGTGTGAGCGTAGGTAACTATCTTTTTTATTGGTTCTTGTTTTAGCTTTAGCTCCTATCACCGGAACACTTGCTCATTTTGATTATAATAAAATAATTCACTAAAAAATAGTGAAAAACACAACCAATCAATATTACAAATTTTATGGAGACGATCTGAAAAAAGGAACCATTCAAGTTTTCTTATTATCATAATCGATTTACATAAATGCGAAAAAAAATGTTGGTGCATTGTAGATGGCTAAACCGTTTATAATATCATTTAGCATTAATTTCAAATTTAAATTTCAAACATTGTAGAAAGGGATTATCTCCTAATCCAAATAGCAAAAAAAAAACAATAAAAACATTTCATAGGGTAAAGTGTAAAATGTTTGATAATTAGAATAAGATGTTCCAATTCAATATAAATTAAATCAATATAATCAATTAAGTAAAATAGATAATAAAACACTTACTTACTTAAGGTGGCGCTACAGTCCGGGGCGGACCTGGGCCTCAACCAACATGCGTCTCCAGACAGCTCGGTCCCTAGCTAGCTGTCTCCAGTTTCGCACGCCAAGTTGGTTGAGGTCCACTCCTACCTGGGTGCGCCACCTGAGTCGCAGTCTTCCTCTACTGCGCCGTCCCTGGAGTTGGATTCGAAAACCTTCTGGGCTGGAGCGTTGACGTCCATTCGCTCTACATAACCTAGCCACCTAAGAGGTTGGACTTTAATTCTGCTAACTAGGTCAGTGTCGCTGTACAGCCCGTACAGTTCGTCGTTATATCTTCTCCTCCATTCTCCATCTATGCGTACGGGACCAAAAATCACCCCAAGAATTTTGCTCTCGAAGAATCCTGAGGCGCTCTCATATTTCTTTGACAGGGTCCAGGCCTCAGTGCCTGAACATCGTTGTTCAGTGTCCTTTTTTGATGACAGCATATACTTGGTCTTGCCTTCAATGACCACTAAACCCATCTTCTTCGCTTCCATCGCAATGCTCAAAAACACTCCACTGACATCACGCTTTGATCTTCCAATTATGTCAATATCATCTGCGTATCCGAGTAATTGGATGGACCTTTGGGAGATTGTACCTCTAGGGTTGACGGTTGAGTTTTGCACAATTCTTTCCAGAACGATGTTGAAGAAGTCGCATGACAGTGCATCGCCTTGTCTAAAACCTTTTTTGACATCAAATGCATCGAAAATTTTATAAACCTAAGATCCCCTATGCAAACAATTGAACAAATTGATCATGAAGTAGAACAATTTATTGCTGATGTGCAGCAGGCTGCAGAAGAAAGTACTCCAACTATTTCGAATGCGAGAGAAAAAGAAATAAAATATCCTATCGAAATAAAGGAGTTGATATTGAAAAAAAGAAGAGCTAGAAGAAAATGGCAATCCACGAGATTCCCAGATGATAAGGTAGTTTTTAACCGTCTTAACAACGAATTAAAAAAAAGAATCTGTGAGTTTAAAAATGATTCACTTAGTAGATTCCTGAAAAGTCTGACGACGGATGCTTCTATAAAATACTCCTTATGGAAAGCAGCTAAGCGCCTAAAAAGAGCTCAGACACAAAACCCGCCGGTAAATTCTCAAGATGGTAAATGGATCGGAAACCCGAAACAAAAGGCTGATCTCTTCGCTGAACATCTCGCGAATGTTTTTAAGCCATTCCCAGCAAGCTCAGCTACAGATCCCTTACAGTTTGTTGACAGAAACGACGAATGTGAAATACCTTTTGTCACGCTCAAAGAAGTAAGAAGCATGTGTCAACATAAGTTGTCAAACAAAAAATCAATAGGGTACGATCTTATAACTGCTCAGGTTCTGAAAGAAATGCTTCTTATAACCTTCAAGAAACTCCAATTTATAATAAACGCATGCCTTAAACTAAGATATGTGCCACATCATTGGAAAATTGCGGAAGTCATTGTTATACCTAAACAAGGCAAGCCACCAACAGAAGTTACATCTTACAGACCAATATCGCTTATACCAATCATGGCAAAAGTTTTTGAAAAACTGCTACTGAAAAGGCTTAGCAAAATAATTGAAGAAAGAAGACTAATTCCGAGCCATCAGTTTGGATTTAGAAATAAACATTTCACGATAGACCAAGTGCATCGAACTACGGATGTTGTGGAAAAGGCACTTGAAGAAAAACAAGTATGCTCGTCTGTATTCTTAGATGTTGCTCAAGCTTTTGACAAGGTTTGGCACTTGGGACTTGAGTACAAACTGCATAGGGACTTCCCCAGGCAGTACTACGAAATACTAAAATCCTACGTTACGAACCGACTCTTTAGAGTACGGTACGACCAAAATTACTCGGAACTTAAGAAAATTGAATCCGGTGTACCACAAGGAAGTGTCCTAGGACCAACCCTGTATCTGTTATATACAAGGGATATTCCAGTGGACATCAACGATATCATGGTCACCTTTGCTGATGATACTGCAATATTGGTGCCAGATAAATCCGTTACGAAGGCTACACAAAAATTGCAAAATGCAATCGATAATGTGAGTCATTGGACGCACAAATGTCGTATCAAATTAAACGAAACAAAATCGACGCATATAAACTTTACAAACAAAAACATAAACAATGTTCCAATTTTTATAAACAGTACAGAAGTACCTTACTCCAATACCGCCAAATACCTTGGAATGAATTTGGATGCGAAGCTTCAATGGAAAGAACACATCAAAAAGAAAAGAGAAGAACTAAACTTGAAGTACAGGAAAATGTACTGGTTAATAGGAAAGACCTCTGACCTATCTATCCAGAACAAACTAATGTTATATAAGTATTGAAACCCGTTTGGACATATGGCATCCAACTATGGGGCTGTACAAAGAAAACAAGTGCTGAACCCATCCAAAAATTCCAAAGCAAGGTCCTTCGTGGAATAATAAATGCCCCTTGGTATATAAGAAATAGCGATCTACATCGTGACCTTCAAATTGAAATGGTTACAGAAGTGGTTAAGAAACACGCTGTATCACACAATAAGCGGCTGCAAAGTCATACTAACTCTGAAATGGAGACCGTATTAAATGTACGAGACAATGTTCGGAGATTAAGAAGAACCAAGCCTCATGAGCTGATGGGCTAAAAGCTACGGGAAAGTGTTATAACCTTAAACTTCCCCCAATGCGATTTAAAAATTAAGAAATCAAATTCATTTGTCGATCTTTTATAGATTGGTCCTGATTCACCGGTGGTTTTAGTACGGTAAGACTCCCACGCTACTCGGTACCGATTCTTACCTAGTGTCTTTTGAAGATTTCCATCGGATAAAAAAAAAATGCATCGGTAAGATCTTTTCCGACCTTCCCCAGCGTGCATTCTCCATCGTCATTCTGCACAAACGGATAAGTTTGACAGGGATGCCAAAACTAGACATTTGTCTGTTGAGCTCTTCCCTATAAATGCTGTCATACGCGGCTTTAAAATCGATAAAGAGATGGAGGGAATCGATTTATGTTACTGGGTTTTTTCCAAGATCTGCCGTAGTGTGAATATTTGGTCGATAGTGGACTTTCCTGGTCGGAAGCCACACTGATAAGGACCAATCAGGTTGTTGACGAATGGTTTCAGACGTTCTTATAATATGGCAGAAAAGACCTTATATGCAAAGTTAAGGAGACTGATGCCTCTGTAGTTCGTGCAATTTAAAGGGACTCCTGTTTTATGTATTTGGCAAACTATGCTGAGATTCCACTCATCGGGCATATTTTCTTCCGACCATATTTTGCAGATGAGTTGATGCATGCTCCCTACCAAGTTATCGCCTGCTGCTTTAAATAGTTCGGCAGTGATGCCGTCAGCTCCAGTAACTTTGTTAGACTTAAGTTTAGATATAGCTATCATCACTTCGTCAAGGTCGGGTAGGCGGAATTGTTGATCTGCGTCGCCGAGTTTGAGTGACTCTTTCTCCCTTACAGCGGAATTCGGTTCGTCATCACCGTTATATAATTTACAGGCTTCGGTTCGTGGCTGGTACCCTTAGGAGCAAACATTTTGTTGGTGGTAAGTTTGGCTCTTTAAATACCACAATATCAACTGGTTTCAGATTTGGAAGTTGTTTTTGCCATTTTGGTCGTTCTTGGAGACTCGTAAAATACTCCTGCTGACACCGCTTCCAGAATCCTTGAAGTTGATGCATTTCAGAGAGGCGACGCACAGTGGTTCGTCGATAAAACCTGTAATATAAATCGGAGGGAAATGAAATTTGGCACACATGTTTGGGTTAGTTTCCTCAAAATTTGGATTAAAAATAACAATTAGAAGATGAGTTATTGAGATTTTTCTAAATTTTGGGGTTTATTGTTCAAATAAAAAAATAACAATTTATGTTTTGTAACACATTTCTGTATCAATTGAAAAATCGCTGCAAATTACTTCCAATATGACTGAAAGTCTTGTTATCAATCTTGAATCTATTTTGGTGATCTCTGCAGTCAGAAGCAGATTTTCAAAAAATCTTCGTGATGTATTGCCGTCATTTGTTGTTCCAGTTCCTTGGTTTACAATGTCAACTTTGATACCAACCTTTTTGATGAGTTCAGCTTGGATTCGATTTTTTTCCACTTCCTTAATAGCACGAGTGTCCTCACATGTTCTCCATGATTTAAAGCTCAAATTGTCCCCGAGGTGCAAAACCTATTCCATAAATTTAATCCTTGCATGAAGTGATGATATTCCTAGTTTAAGAACATCTTCTTTCAACATCTTGGTACTGATCTTAGATAAATTATTCATTTCCAAAGGCTTAGCTTCACCAATGGTCCAGTTGCTCGCAGAACTAGACAGACAGCTTGAGCAACTTTTCCATCCATCATCGTGAAATGAAGATGGTGTCTAACTTGTAAGGCAACTCTGCCAATATTTATTAAGGCCATCTCCAATCCCTCTATTTCATTTTCAACACGGTTTTTCTCTTCGCGTATGAGGTCAAGTGCTCTGTAATATCGTGTTGAAGACGGGGGGGAATTGATTCATGTGGGATTGTTTTCGTCAGTTGGAAAGGTCATTTTCATCAACGTCATGAAAAGATAGGCATAGGAAGCTTCCTAATTTCTGATGGAAAATGTCTGCATATATTCGATCTGCCCAGATGAGCCATCACAACCCCATTTTGTATGAAGTTCTAAAGTTTGGTTGTCAAGTTGTTCCACCTCATCACTTTTAACTGTTTCTAAAATTCTTCTTGCAGTGTGATCTAGCAAATTCTGAAGCCTCACCATCGCAGACGGTAACTGCTATGTTGTCTGGGTAGCAAATTGTGTTGCCTCAATAATATGGGGTAGTTTGGGAAAATCGGTTATGATAACCGATCTCTTTTGTAGCTTTTCTTACAATTTCGTATTGGTATTTCGATAGTTCTGCTTGCGTTATAAGACCTAAGGCAATATCTGCCTCAAATTCTGAGAAAAAAGTACAAACAAATCATGAATTAGTATAATTACTTTTAACAATATTAATTTACTTTAAAAAATATTTACCTTTTAATTTTGAAGAAGATGAGGATGCAGTATTTATAAGATCCTGTTGATACAGGATGTTTCAAGTGAGGATATTCTTCTTACCAAATTGAAACCTTTAAAAGTTAGGAAAACAATTGGAAAATAATTCAGGCAAAAAAAAAGTTTAGCGCTAAACATTGAATATCTCACAAGTTAGTCGATGGATTAATTTAATTTTATTTTTTAAAGAAAGGAACATACTTACTTACTTAAGGTGGCGCTACAGTCCTGTGTGAACTAGGGCCTCACCCAACAAACTTCTCCATCTAGCTCGGTCCCTAGCTAGATGTCTCCTGTTTCGGGCTCCAAGTTGGGTGAGGTCACCTTCCACTGCGCTGTCCTGTGGGTGCGGATTCGAAGACTTTCCGGGCCGGAGCATTGGTTTCCATGCGCTCTACGTGATCCAGCCAGTCTACGTCGCTGTACAGCCCGAACAGTTCGTCGTTCCATCTTCTCCTCCACTCCCCTTCGATGCATACGGGACCGTAGATCACATGAAGAACTTTTCTCTCGAAGCGACCCAAGGTGTTTTCATCCGCTTTTGTTATGGTCCATGCTTCTGCACCGTATAGCAGGACAGGCATGATGATTGTCTTATATATAGACACTTTGGTCCCTCGAGAGAGGACTTTACCACTCAATTGCTTTCTTAGTCCAAAGAAACAGCGGTTAGCAAGAGTTATTCTGCGTTTGATCTCAGCGCTGGTGTTGTTTTCTGCGTTTACAGCGGAGCCTAGGTAGACGAAGTCCTTGACTACCTCAAAGTTACGTCTGCCGTAATGTGAATATTTGATCAACTGTGGACTTTCCTGGTCTAAAACCACACTGATAAGGACCTATCAGGTTGTTGACGATGGGCTTTAGACGTTCACATATTACGGCAGAGACGATTTATAAGCGATGTTAAGTAGGCTTATTCCTCTATAGTTGGTGCAGTTGAGAGGGTCTCCTTTTTTCAGGATCGGGCAAACAATACTGAGGTTCCATTCATCGGGCATGTTTTCTTCCGACCATATCTTACAGATAAGTTGGTGCATGCTCCTAACCAACTTATCTCCAGCTGCTTTAAAGAGCTCGGCATTCAAGCCATCTGCTCCAGCGGCTTTATTAGACTTCAACTTAGATATGGCAATCTTTACTTCGTTCCTCTCGCTCATAGAGCTCACGAGCAGCTCTCGTCCTTTTATGCAGCGCCGCTTTGCGTGCCTGTTGTTTGGCTGCATTTGCCTGCCGACATTCCTTATCAAACCAGGGGTTCCTTGTTGGTGGCTGTTTGAAACGCAGCACATCAGAGGCGGCTTCTCTGGTTTTTGATACATTGTGTTGGCGGCAGAGAACTTCGAGAGAGGTTACTTGTAACTCGGTCGGAAAAGGATTTGGCGATTGTAGCCGTTCGACGTTGTATCTTCTCCCAGCACCTCCCTGTTTTGCCTTGGGTCTGGAAATCCAAAGTGCTACCTTGGCTACAATGAGGTTGTGGTCCGAGTCGATGTTAGCTCCTCGGAAAGTTCGTACATCCATAATGATGGAAGCGTGTCTGGCGTCGATCGCAATATGGTCAATCTGGTTGACGGTAGATTGATCTGGAGAAGTCCAAGTTGCTTTGTGGATGTTGAAGTGTGGAAAACGCGTACTGGCTACCATGACGTTTCACCCCGCAGCAAAATCTATGAGCCTGAATTTGTTGTTGTAAGTGTTGTCGTGCAGGCTGTTCTTCCCGATTATTCCACCAAAGATGTCTTCCCTTCCTAGCTTGGCATTAAAATCGCCCAGGACTATTTTAATATCGTAGCTAGGGCACTGCTCATATGTTTTGTTTAAGAGCTCGAAGAACATATCTTTGGTGTTGTCGTCTTTCTCGTCTGTGGGGGCGTGCGCGCATATAGGCTAATGTTGCCGAATTTAGCCTTGATGCGTATGGTCATGAGGCGCTCATTGATGCACCTATAGCTCAAGACTTCTTGCCTAAGTCTGGCTCCAATGACGAATCCACTGGGGTTGGAACCCAATCTCCAGTTGAGGTACTAGGCATCCGATGTTCACCACGTGGAGGTGAGAGTAGGAGTTGATAGACAGAGGTTGGTTTTAAGAAAAAACCTGTGGACGCTTGTGTCCTCTTGAATGCACATGTCTACCATTTGAACATCAAAGAAAGGTACATATATTTTCTAAAAATTAGGCTCTTATCTAGTGATATGAAAAGTATTTGATAAGTATTTTTGAAGAAATTGTAACTTTTCCGGATCTATCGTCGTCAAAACCGTGTTTTTTAAGACCTGATTCAGGTGTACCAAATTGAACATAAGTCAAAGGGTTCGATCCAAACTGATTTCATTCTTTTTGGACTAGTTAGGTGAATATTGTAGCTTTGAAGTCAATGAAGAACATACAAAATTTGTATGTTAGTGCTCTCTGCTCTGACTTATCTAAAATATACTTATTGTAATATTCGGCTTGGTCCGCCAATTAAAACTTATTCACACTTGCAAATAAAACACAGTTTTACTTTATTTAAATTGTTCCAAATTTATTTATTGAACACTTTCAATTAATTCTTTTCAAATACAGTCTTTACTCTATTAAGCCTAGTACATACTTCCTCGTGAAGTGAACGTTCGCCAGTGGAGAAAGTGAACTTTTGACATTGCTCACTGGTACACACTTGTGAGTACACGTTGTGAACATGAACAAACCAAATGTCAAAGCTTCACCAACAGTTCCCGTACATTTTGCACGTGAATTGCCCGTGAACGAAAACTCTCCACTTTGTTCTCCACTCAGCTTCACGAGCAAGTTCACGGGTGAACCAAAAACTGAAATTTGTATGGGTTCACGAGATGGTTCACAAGTATGTACTAGGCTTTATTACTTTTCAAACACAGTCTTTACTTTATCGCAGTTCACAACCAATAATAGTCCCGCTTCGCTTATGAGCGCCTATTATATACCTCAAATCGGTTCGAGAAACTACTAGGTTGTACTCGATGCTTAACAAAGCTAGTTCTCCTCTTAATCACTAGATATTGTCCCTTCGAGGTTCTTGTATGCACTTAATGTTCTCGAAGTTAGTTCTCCTCTTAATCACTAGATGTTTCTCGATGCTTAACGAAGCGAGTTCTCCACTTAATCACTAGACGTTTAACGAAGCACTATATGTTGCCGCTTATTTTTGTTCTACTATAACACGATATTAAAAGAAATAAAGAGTGTATACATATTACATTGCCCCCTCCTTAAGATTGATCGTCCCGAACAAATCCATCGTTCTCATCACCAATGTAGCCATGGAGTCGGTCACGATGTACAACTTTAGGTTTTCCTCTGACTCCCTTTTGTATCCGGTACACGACATCGTTGATTTTTTTTTATTACTGTATATGGACCTTCCCAGTCCCGTTGAAGTTTCGGTGACAACAATTTTTGGCGATGGGGATTGTAAAGCCATACCCGATCTCCAGCTTGGAACTCTGTTGTTGTCTTCATTCGGTCTCTGAACAACTTTATTTTTAACCTGGTATTGACGTAGATCTGAAGGAGTCTTTTTCTGAGTTCATCAATGTAGTCATCCTCGGCTTGCGGCTCCGACGTGGGACATCCGAATTTTATTTCGCTCGGCAGTCTGATGTTCCTTCCTATCAAAATCTCAAAAGGTGTATGGCCAGTTGAGCTATGTCTTGCACTTCGATACGCCATCAAAAACAGTGGAATGTGTCGATCCCAATCTCGCTGGTCTTCGTCCACAACCTGTTCTTTAAGGGTTCGGTTGAATCGTTCGAACATGCCATCAGATTGTGGGTGAAGTGGTGTTGTTCTTGTCTTCTTGATGTCAAGAAGCCCACAAACTTCCTGAAATATGTTTTATTCAAAATTCCTTTTGGAATTTTGGCTTCTTGGTTTGGAATGGCGTATGCTTCAGGCCACTTACTAAAGTAATCCATTACGACCAGAATATAACGATTTTCATTATTTGTTTCCGGAAATGGACCCGCCACGTCCACTGCAATCCTTTCGAAGGGTGCTCCGACATTATACTGCTGCTGATGTAATTCTTTTTGTTCGGGCCTTTGGTGGCAGCACAGGTATCGCATTTTCGGCACCACTTCTCAACATCTTCCCTCCTTGCATGTAGCCAGTAAAATCGTTGTCGAACCTTTTTTAGCACCTTGTTCACTCCTAGATGGCCTCCCGAAACTCCACCATGCATCTCTCGCAGAACCATGCATCTCTCGATCTCGGTAAGACTAGCTGCATTACATAAGACTTTCCATCTGCTGATTCCCATTTACGTCGAGGACACCCTCTTGGACATGAAACGAGTCCCACTGTGCCCAATAGACCTTCAGAGTCCGACTTCTATCGGAGATATCAGTCCATGCTGGTTTTTCCTGGTGTTCCTTCCATGCGAGGATGGGTTCGATATCTGAGTCTTCTTGTTAAACCTTCCTCAACTCGTCGTTGCTCCAGCCATAAATGGGATCGGCTCTGGTACGTTGGACAGTAACCCCCTCTTTTTCTTCTTGTCGTCTGGAATGCTTACAGTCTTGCTTGAACGGTCTCCTAGATAGTGAATCTGCATTTGAGTGAAGCTTCCCCTTCCGATGTTAAATTTCATAATCGAACGTCTGTAGCCTCTCATTCCACCTTGCCACTTGACCCTCTGGATTCTTGAAATTCAAAAGCTAGTTAAGTGCTCCATGGAAACTTTTGTCCATAGAGATACTTATGGAAGTGCTTTGTTGCCAAAATCAGTGCAAGAAGATCTTTTCTGGTCACACAATAGTTTCTTTTCGACTTCGAGAGTACCTTGCTATAGGCAATGTTCGAAGAACTTTGGTCAATCAGAACTTAAATTAGGATGGGATGACCCGCTTCTTTTTTTAACACTTTAATACACAATTTTTTAAGCCTATTTTGAACCCAACTTAAGACTTTTTCTTATTTAACCGTACTTTTTTTGTATAGAAAAATACTTACTATTGTTCTCTTTTTCTCTCACTCGCTGCTTTCATAGATACTATACAATTGTTTCACCCTCACATGTTGAACCTGAGTCTACCTTTCACATATCTTTAACATTAAACGATTTTTATAAATCCTGCTGGTTCAATGTTAGCCTCACAACTTTCGTACGGGAGGAAAAATTCCATGATTTTGGAAGTATTGAAGTTGAACCGGGAACAACCAAATTAGTTGAACTTAAAGCACCTTCGTATGAATATAGAATTGGAAATTTAGAAGTTACTGGATTTAGTGGTATCATCAGCAAGGATTCAACTTCGATTTATTTTGGATTGAATAAATTATGGATATTCATTCAGACCAACAAAGATAAGTACAGGCCTGGAGAATT
The DNA here is from genome assembly GCF_945859685.1 of Eupeodes corollae. Classification (NCBI taxonomy): domain Eukaryota; kingdom Metazoa; phylum Arthropoda; class Insecta; order Diptera; family Syrphidae; genus Eupeodes; species Eupeodes corollae. Next base: position 67,002,412 of record NC_079147.1, read on the forward strand.
GGTTGAAATTCGGGTAATTTGCGTTGATCAATTGACAAGACCGGAAAAAGTAAATAAAACAGTTAATGTTGAGATTTCTGTGAGTTTTTTTGTACCTCTAAAAAAATGTATTTTATTGATTTTTATACGAATATTTCACAGGATGGCAAATATAATCTTGTTAAGGGCTTATACAATGTCAAATTCAAGCAAGGTGTTTTAAAGGCTGAAATTCAACTATCAAATAATCCTGTTTTAGGTCTTTGGAGAATAAGAGTCGATGGTGTTAATACTTACACTGATAAGAGATTTGAAGTTGATAGATATGTTTTGCCAAAATATAATGTTAATATTGACGCAAAAATAATCAAAAAAGATAATAAGAACCAAGTGCAATTGGAAATTAGTGCAAGGTAAATTAAATATTAATTTTAACTTTAACTTTAACTTTAACTTTAACTTTAACTGTAACTTTAACTTTAACTTTAACTTTAACTTTAAATTTAACTTTAACTTTAACTTTAACTTTAACTTTAACTTTAACTTTAACTTTAACTTTAACTTTAACTTTAACTTTAACTTTAACTTTAACTTTAACTTTAACTTTAACTTTAACTTTAACTTTAACTTTAACTTTAACTTTAACTTTAACTTTAACTTTAACTTTAACTTTAACTTTAACTTTAACTTTAACTTTAACTTTAACTTTAACTTTAACTTTAACTTTAACTTTAACTTTAACTTTAACTTTAACTTTAACTTTAACTTTAACTTTAACTTTAACTTTAACTTTAACTTTAACTTTAACTTTAACTTTAACTTTAACTTTAACTTTAACTTTAAACTTTAACTTTAACTTTAACTTTACTTTAACTTTAACTTTAACTTTAACTTTAACTTTAACTTTAACTTTAACTTTAACTTTAACTTTAACTTTAACTTTAACTTTAACTTTAACTTTAACTTTAACTTTAACTTTAACTTTAACTTTAACTTTAACTTTAACTTTAACTTTAACTTTAACTTTAACTTTAACTTTAACTTTAACTTTAACTTTAACTTTAACTTTAACTTTAACTTTAACTTTAACTTTAACTTTAACTTTAACTTTAACTTTAACTTTAACTTTAACTTTAACTTTAACTTTAACTTTAACTTTAACTTTAACTTTAACTTTAACTTTAACTTTAACTTTAACTTTAACTTTAACTTTAACTTTAACTTTAACTTTAACTTTAACTTTAACTTTAACTTTAACTTTAACTTTAACTTTAACTTTAACTTTAACTTTAACTTTAACTTTAACTTTAACTTTAACTTTAACTTTAACTTAACTTTAACTTTAACTTTAACTTTAACTTTAACTTTAACTTTAACTTTAACTTTAACTTTAACTTTAACTTTAACTTTAACTTTAACTTTAACTTTAACTTTAACTTTAACTTTAACTTTAACTTTAACTTTAACTTTACTTTAACTTTAACTTTAACTTTAACTTTAACTTTAACTTTAACTTTAACTTTAACTTTAACTTTAACTTTAACTTTAACTTTAACTTTAACTTAAACTTAAACTTAAACTTAAACTTAAACTTAAACTTAAACTTAAACTTAAAACTTAAACTTAAACTTAAACTTAAACTTAAACTTACAGTTGGACAGTAACCCCCTCTTTTTCTTCTTGTCGTCTGGAATGCTTACAGTCTTGCTTGAACGGTCTCCTAGATAGTGAATCTGCATTTGAGTGAAGCTTCCCCTTCCGATGTTAAATTTCATAATCGAACGTCTGTAGCCTCTCATTCCACCTTGCCACTTGACCCTCTGGATTCTTGAAATTCAAAAGCTAGTTAAGTGCTCCATGGAAACTTTTGTCCATAGAGATACTTATGGAAGTGCTTTGTTGCCAAAATCAGTGCAAGAAGATCTTTTCTGGTCACACAATAGTTTCTTTTCGACTTCGAGAGTACCTTGCTATAGGCAATGTTCGAAGAACTTTGGTCAATCAGAACTTAAATTAGGATGGGATGACCCGCTTCTTTTTTTAACACTTTAATACACAATTTTTTAAGCCTATTTTGAACCCAACTTAAGACTTTTTCTTATTTAACCGTACTTTTTTTGTATAGAAAAATACTTACTATTGTTCTCTTTTTCTCTCACTCGCTGCTTTCATAGATACTATACAATTGTTTCACCCTCACATGTTGAACCTGAGTCTACCTTTCACATATCTTTAACATTAAACGATTTTTATAAATCCTGCTGGTTCAATGTTAGCCTCACAACTTTCGTACGGGAGGAAAAATTCCATGATTTTGGAAGTATTGAAGTTGAACCGGGAACAACCAAATTAGTTGAACTTAAAGCACCTTCGTATGAATATAGAATTGGAAATTTAGAAGTTACTGGATTTAGTGGTATCATCAGCAAGGATTCAACTTCGATTTATTTTGGATTGAATAAATTATGGATATTCATTCAGACCAACAAAGATAAGTACAGGCCTGGAGAATTGGTTGAAATTCGGGTAATTTGCGTTGATCAATTGACAAGACCGGAAAAAGTAAATAAAACAGTTGAGATTTCTGTGAGTTTTTTTGTACCTCTAAAAAAATGTATTTTATTGATTTTTATACGAATATTTCACAGGATGGCAAATATAATCTTGTTAAGGGCTTATACAATGTCAAATTCAAGCAAGGTGTTTTAAAGGCTGAAATTCAACTATCAAATAATCCTGTTTTAGGTCTTTGGAGAATAAGAGTCGATGGTGTTAATACTTACACTGATAAGAGATTTGAAGTTGATAGATATGTTTTGCCAAAATATAATGTTAATATTGACGCAAAAATAATCAAAAAAGATAATAAGAACCAAGTGCAATTGGAAATTAGTGCAAGGTAAATTAAATATTAATTTTAACTTTAACTTTAACTTTAACTTTAACTTTAACTTTAACTGTAACTTTAACTTTAACTTTAACTTTAACTTTAAATTTAACTTTAACTTTAACTTTAACTTTAACTTTAACTTTAACTTTAACTTTAACTTTAACTTTAACTTTAACTTTAACTTTAACTTTAACTTTAACTTTAACTTTAACTTTAACTTTAACTTTAACTTTAACTTTAACTTTAACTTTAACTTTAACTTTAACTTTAACTTTAACTTTAACTTTAACTTTAACTTTAACTTTAACTTTAACTTTAACTTTAACTTTAACTTTAACTTTAACTTTAACTTTAACTTTAACTTTAACTTTAACTTTAACTTTAACTTTAACTTTAACTTTAACTTTAACTTTAACTTTAACTTTAACTTTAACTTTAACTTTAACTTTAACTTTAACTTTAACTTTAACTTTAACTTTAACTTTAACTTTAACTTTAACTTTAACTTTAACTTTAACTTTAACTTTAACTTTAACTTTAACTTTAACTTTAACTTTAACTTTAACTTTAACTTTAACTTTAACTTTAACTTTAACTTTAACTTTAACTTTAACTTTAACTTTAACTTTAACTTTAACTTTAACTTTAACTTTAACTTTAACTTTAACTTTAACTTTAACTTTAACTTTAACTTTAACTTTAACTTTAACTTTAACTTTAACTTTAACTTTAACTTTAACTTTAACTTTAACTTTAACTTTAACTTTAACTTTAACTTTAACTTTAACTTTAACTTTAACTTTAACTTTAACTTTAACTTTAACTTTAACTTTAACTTTAACTTTAACTTTAACTTTAACTTTAACTTTAACTTTAACTTTAACTTTAACTTTAACTTTAACTTTAACTTTAACTTTAACTTAAACTTAAACTTAAACTTAAACTTAAACTTAAACTTAAACTTAAACTTAAACTTAAACTTAAACTTAAACTTAAACTTAAACTTAAACTTAAACTTAAACTTAAACTTAAACTTAAACTTAAACTTAAACTTAAACTTAAACTTAAACTTAAACTTAAACTTAAACTTAAACTTAAACTTAAACTTTTTAATCGAATTTTCCATCTTACTTAAGCTATTTTTATGGAGAACCTGTAAAAGGAGATCTTTCGTTATCCTTCATCAACACTGGAGTTCCAACTGATGCATGGGTTCCAACTCTTTCAACTGTGAACCAAGAATCTCGCATCGATGGACAAACTACAATATATCTCGATTTAGAAGACTACATTCGCCTAAAACATGATAACAATAAGGACCAAAAGCCTTCTAGTCCTTATTTTATGTCGCCAAGCATATTTGTATTTAGCATAGAAGCTCATGTATTCGATGATATAAGTAAGGAAAAAGCTTCAGCAGAAACTGAAGTCTCAGTTTACTCGAAATCCTATCACATTGAGATCGAGGCTCCAGAGGAATTTGAATCGTACTCAAGGGATATTTTAAAATTTAAGTTAAAAGTAACTTTGAGAGATATTACGGATACGATAATTAAGGATCCAAAGGATCCAATCGAAGTTGTTGTTGGGTGTGGCATTGTTATAAAGTATCAACGTGATTATAATAAATTTGATAAAATTCGAGTTGGGTACCAAAATGAGCCTGGAAAGGATTATGGTCTTATTAATATGACCAACAAGGATTATAACGAATGTTTTGTATTCGCCGAATATCAAGATGTAAAATCTTCCACAAAAAGGATGTACAGGAGAGAAGAAGTTTTTGACATTGACATTTTAACCGAGAGGTAATATTTTTTGAATTTACTTGGACTTTAACCTTTTCCTGATATTTTTCTTTTGAAAAAAAGTCCTGAAGAAGGCAAAGAATTTGAGGTGAAGATCTCAAATCCAGAACCACTGGAAGAGTTTTCATATGAAATTCTTGTTAGAGGAGATATAATTCAATCAGGACTTGTAGTTGTAAGTTTCAACAACCTTTGGTTATAATTATTTTGAGTCATCTGCAAGTCTTCTTTTAATCAGGTACCTGGAAACCAAACGTCTTACATCCTTCGCCTCAATGCGACGTCTTTGATGGTTCCTAAAATTACACTTTATGCTCATCACATTAAGGATATGAAATTTGGCGGTCAGATGAAGGATGTTGTCATACAAAAATCTCTCAAAAATTCGGTGAGTTTAAAAACTTTATGAAGGCGCCTGAATTCTTACTAAAAAATCCATTTCCTAGATCGTAATCAAAACTGTTAAAGAGACGGAACCTGGAAAGCCTGTAAACATTAACGTTACAACAAACGAAGGATCCTACGTTGGTTTGATGGCGCTCGATTCAAGTGCCCTTCAAAACGTTATCAAGGAGAATATTTTCGATGAAGAGTTTGTCAAGAAGAAACTTAGGCAATACAATTCTGAAAGAGTTTATCCGATCCCATCGTATGGTCTATCGGTTAGTGTGATAACATTTTCCAATATATTTCCACCTGGCACTCGAGAAAATGGACCAGGAGGAGATGATGGTATGTTTAAAAATTGTGATTTTAAAGGTGGAAGCTTTCTTGCCTAACGTATGAAAATGTATGGGGTTTAAACATTTAACCAATAGCTGATTGCGGTCTACCAGAAAGGCTTAAGTTACATGTTTTACTTGTCCTAGCTCGATCGTCAAGCTCTGTGAGATCTGGTGAAACACTGCGAACTGTGTTTGATCCTGAAGCTCTAAAATTCATGGAGTCAATATTCAGCAAGTTTTTAATGGAATCCAAAGAAAAAGAAGTCTGGTGATTGAGCTTGCACTCGTGGGCGTGTAACTTAAGCCAGTTTTTAGGCATACAAAAGTTATTGTATTTTTAAGTAAAAATTTCAAAATAATTCAAAAAACTTTCCTTAGAGCCTGCTGGAGGTGGTGATGAACCACGTGTTCGTAATCTCTTTCCCGACAGTTGGTTATTTAAGGATTTTGAAAGGTGAATACAGTTTTTGAAGTATCTACTCGTAAAACCGGATTAAAGGAGAAAATTGAAAATTTTTATAGGACTCCTAAAGGAGGGATCATCAATTTTATGGAAACCCCACCTGACTCAATTACTACATGGGCGATAACTGGATTCTCACTTCATCCCGAAACTGGATTGACTTTTACAAAAAACATTACAAATCTGCGAGTTTTTCAAGAATTTTTCATTTCCATGGACTTACCAAGCTTAGTAAAAGAAGGTGGAGATTTTTTGGGTTCTCATCCTAAAGTCAAACTTATTTCTTGACAATTTACATTGCAGGTGAAATAATTGAAGTTCCTATTTACGTTAGCAATTATATGACCCAAGATCTTGTCACCAATTTAACAATCGAAAGCAATAGTGATGAGGGCCTTGATATTTTGGAAAATCCTGAATCAAGCTCAAAATCAAAACAAAATCTCCCGGAACTTACTATTTCAAAAAAGAAGCGAGAAAAGTTTATATTTTTCCTAAAACCAATCAAGTCAGGATTTTATAATGTGACCGTAACAGCTATCAGCTCCTTGGCAAGTGATGCCATTCAAAAGGTTCTCAAGGTTCAATCTCAAGGTATACCTTATGAAATGACAAAAAGCTTTTTGATTCATTTACAAGATGAAGAAACCACTCAAAAAAACGAAATCATTATTGATTTTCCTGGAAACGTTGTGGACGGATCTCAGAAAGTTGAGATCTCAGCATTTGGTGATATATTTCGGCCTTTGGTTCGACATCTTGAAAAGGTGGCTAAAGTTCCGTATGGAAACAATGAGGATAATATCAGGCTTTTTCTGACGAACTCAATAGCTCTTAAATACCTCAAGGCGCTTAATTCCTTAGATTCAAGCTTAGAAAGTAAAATGATACTCAATCTTGAGCTAGGCTATCAAAATGAATTGTCGTTCAAATACTTGGATGGGTCTTTTGGACTTTTTGAAAGAAAGAAAGACGAAAGAACCGGAGATATTTGGCAAACTATTTTCGCACTTTGGGGCCTTGTTTATGCAGAGGACTTGATTTCTGTAGATTCTAAGGTCATAGCACGTGGATTAGAGTATTTGGAATCGAAGCAACAAGAGAATGGTTGTTATAAATCAGAAGATGATGTGTTAGAAGAAAATATCAAATTAACAGCTTTTGGATTGATGGTCTTTTTTATGGATGAAGTAAGCTTCTTAATTCCTTCGTCTTTATTGAAACTAATTTTTTCTTATATAGGACTCAGGAGATAAATACAAAAAGGTTATCGAAAAAGGTCTGGCATATTTGTATGAAGCTTCTATTGACTTGAAATATTCTCCGATTTCGGTGGTGTCAGCATATGTTCTACATCTTGGAAAACATGAAAAAGCTGGAGAATATCTTAGAAAGCTCACCTCGAATATAAGTTCGGCAAGTACGTGATTTCTTAAAGAGGGTTTTTGTTTTAATTTAATTTTCAAAAAGCCAAACAAAACTTATGGACAAAGTCGGATACACTTCAATCACATCTTGAGACAATTGCTGGAAGCTTGATGAATTTTTTCGAATCTCAAGAAATATCAGATCAAAATATTCTGCACATTGTTAGAGGCTTAATTGTTCCTAAGCAAGAAGAATCATCTATAACTCACATGGTAGCCTTGCAGGCTATGATCGCATTCGCTGAAAAACTCTCCATGAGAAAAACAGATCTGAACATACATTTTAAGGATGATCGTAATGTTACGGGAGATTTTCAGTTAAATGAAGAGAATGCGCAAGTTCTACAAACAATTGAGGTGATTTCTTCCAACATTTAAAAATTCTTCACGTTTTATAAAGATCTTCTACTTTCAGCTTGCCGAAAGTTCAAAAAAGATACAAATTCAAAGCAAGGGTTCTGGTTTCGCAATAGTGGATGTGAAGTACGAGTACAATATTTTACCGGAAAATCAGTCTTCTAACTTCTACTTTACCAATATATCAGTTGAGATATATTCAGACTTTCTGATTTATGTGCCAATCTGTTCGAAGGTTCTCTCAAGTAACTCACGAAATAAATTCATTGTGATGGAAGTAAGTCTTCAGTCTGGCTACATATTCACCGATGGAAATTATAATGATATTGATTCTCAAAATGATAATATTAAGGCAGGTGATTTAATTTGTGTGTTTGAAAATAGGACTTAATGTTTCTTGTTTTTATTTTAAGTCTATTCAATTCAATGATGGTCGAGATAAAGCTATAATTTATTTTGACTACGATCCTGAAAATGAAGTTTGTATTGAATTAGAAGCTCGTAAGACTTACAAAGTTATCAATTCTAAACCTGGATGGGTAGTTGTTTATGGTGAATATGATAAAGGTAATACTTTGATTTTATTAGTCGCTCATATTAATTACCATAAATGCTTTGTTTTTATTGCAGATAGCAAATCTATCAATAGCTTTATGGTTGCTGAAGTATAGATGTAAAGAAGTCAGAAATTGTCATAAAATAAAAGCTTTCTGGTACTTAACTTTAAAAATTATAAACTATATTTTTAATTAATTTACATTATTTTGAGGTACAACAAAAATGACCACTAGGATTCTTGAATTCCCAGAATTTGTATTCCGAGTTTATAGCATACAGTATTTTCTATGCAAAGAATGTAGGTACTCGTAGGATCACAAAGTTTTTTTTTTACAATTTAAAGGAAGGATTCCAGAGGAGATTCAGGTGCTCTTAAAGTTCTGAATATCAAAATGGGAGGGAAACAAATGATAGCCAAAGAATTCCACATTCTCGATGTGTGGTTTAAGATAGAATCTCTATACTCTATACATGACAGTACGCCCAAAATTGAGCACATGGATTAACTGATGAGTATTCCTGGAAGTGCGAGTATTACGGTTAAATTTTACAACCGTCTTATTTGACAGAATTTGGGTTTCATCCAAGAGATTAAAACTACATTTTTGAGGCACGTCACCGAATATGCGAGTTATATTCAGATCAGAAGGAATGAAACATTTCTTGCAACGTGTCGGAAAAATATAAAGCACCTAGCAGTCTTTATTGCCAATGTCGAAAATGTGATCAATTACACTCATGGATTATTGTATCGGAGGTGGGCTAGGTTTTTATGACGTAAGACAGCATTGAGTTTTTCAAGCATTCAATTTTACTTGGGTCATAATTCCGCATTGGACAATAATGTCGAGATCAGAGCTTAATGAGACAAACATAAACTGCAGTTCAAGTTCCACATCCGAAGGTCAAGGATGTAAATCAATAAACTGATATGGAAACCTGAGTGTACTGTCGTCAGCGAAAAAGTTTAATGGATAAAAAGTGGCAGGCAAGAGATCATTTATTATTATCAGGAAGAGAGTCGGAGACAAAACAGAATCCTGGGGACCACCAGTATTTAGTTTGTGAATTTCAGACTTAAAACCATCCCATACGATTTGTATTGAACGATTGGAAAGTTTCTAATATAACGAAGAAGATATTCATCAATACCACGTGCATGGATTTTTGATAAGAGAGCTTGGTGCCAAACTGTATCAAATACGTTTGAAACATCAAGTGTAATATTCTTTCTCAAAAAAAATGTCTATGTTTTTCTCAATGTTCGGTTAGATAAACCATCAAATTACTTGTGGATCTATTGCTACGAAAGCCTTACTGTAGGTCATTAAGAAGCTTTCTTTCTTGGAGATATTACTTAGGCTGAAAATTAGTTAGCTTTTCCATGGCCTTGAAAAAAAGAGACGTGAGTGCTATTGGATGATAGTTGAAGGGGGACGAGGATTAGCAATTAATAGGGATAGCTGGACAAATGCTGTTTTCCACACACTTGGAACGAGACCTGAGGAGTAGGACAGATGAAAAAGCTTACAAAGTGGTTGAAGACCACCTCCTCAGAAAAATCTGGGGATACTTTTCGGGACAGTATATTTGTGTATGCAAGGTCTTTCAGTATGTTCCTGTAATATTTACCTCAACAAGTTTTACTAGCCTTCTTTTAGCATAAGTAAACATGTAGCTATCGGTATAACTATCTTCTCCCTTTCAGGTAAAATAGGTATGACGGTTCCATTTTTAGCGAGCTCATCGGCTCTACAATTACCTGTGATGTCTCTGTGGCCCGGCACCCAACAGAGGTGAATGTTAAATTACTGCGCCATCTTCATAAGAGACCATCGACAATCGAGGGCCGTTTAAGATTTGGTTGAGACACCGTCAAGAGATTCAATAGCAGCCTGACTTTCAGAGAAGGTGTGGATATCAGAAGTTTATATCACGTTTTCTCTTAGCAAGGGGAGAACCTCTTGGATCGCTAAAATTTCCGCTTGGAAATGATCAGGGAGGCAAAATAAGAAGCTTAGATTAAACTTTTCTGAGTACACACCACTACCAACTCCCTCATTTGTCTTGGATCCATCTGTATAAAAATGAATACTTTTGTTATCCAGGAGTTTTTTGTATTCCCATTCATCTCTGGATGGAATGGATACCTGGAAGTTTTTTCCAAATAGGGGTTTAGGAATAGTGTAGTCTATGTACTTTGGTATAGAACCAAAGAGGTTCAAAATGATGGAGTGCCCCACATTGTTGTTGGTCCATTGAGATGAGGCGTCGAGTCTTATCGCTGTACTCGCTGCCGCTTGTTAACTGAAGATGTCGAGGGGTGTCAGATGGAGGAGAGTGTCTAACGCTGCTGAGGGTGTGGTTCTCAATGCCCCGCTTATGCAGAGACATGCAGTGCGCTGAACTCTGCTGAGTATGTCGCAGTTTGTGACTTTCTCCAGTGCAGTCCACCATACTGCAACCCCGTACATAAGTATAGGTCTGATGACCGATGTGTATAGCCAGTAGGTTATGCGAGGTTGAAAACCCCATTTGCTTCCTATAGCTTTCTTGCAAAGGAAAAGAGCTACTGTAGCTTTTTTAACTCTTTCCTGTATATTGGATTTCCAACTTAATTTTTTGTCCAATATCAGACCAAGGTATTTGGCTTCATTGGTAAAAATTAGTGGTATACCTTTTATCGAAGGAGGTACAATTACTGGGATCTTGTATTTCCGTGTGAAAAGGACGAGGTCTGTTTTTTGAGGATTAATACTAAGTCCGCAGTTATCAGCCCATCTAGTGAGCATATTGAGTGCATTTTGGAGGAGGTCTCTCAGTGTATTAGGATGTTCCCCTGTGATGGCGCTAGCAACATCATCGGCATACGCAAACACTCTGTAGCCTTCCTTCTCAAGGGATATTAGTAGTTGTTTAACCACTATGTTCCACAGGAGAGGGGACAGAACACCACCTTGCGGAGTGCCTTTACTTACAGACCTTTTTGTGTAAAAATCTCCCAAACTAGAGTTGATGATCCTGCTTTTTAGCATTAGATTAATCAACTCACAGATTGAGTATTCGACGTTTAAGGTCGTCATAGCAGAAGTGATAGCAGATGTGTCAACGTTGTTTAAAGCGCCCTCAATATTCAGGAAGGCCACCATAGTGTATTCCTTATTCTCAAGGGAGTATTCGATAGTTCTTACCAGAGTGTGCAAGGCTGTTTCTACCGATTTTCCTTTGCAGTAAGCATGCTGAGACATTGATAGTCTCTTCTCAATGTTGTTACGTATATGGATATCGATCAATCCTTCCAGAGTTTTGAGAATAAAAGATGATAGGCTAATAGGTCTTAGGTCCTTAGGGTTGACATGCGAGCATTTGCCCGCCTTGGGAATGAAAACTACCTTTACATCTCTCCAGCGCTGAGGTATATAGACCAGATTTATACAACTTTTAAAGATCATCTCAATGATGGGCGAAGTTATATTAATGTTATATTGTAGCTCAGCTGGTATGATTTGATCAGGACCTGCAGATTTGTAAGGTTTGAAACTATTCAGAGCCCATGTCAATTTTTCTTTTGTAACCAGACCTTGAGGATAAATTAAGTTAATACCCGACCCAGGACTGTACGTTGTATTAACGGATTGGGAGCTATCTGGGAAGTGGGTGTCTAATAGCAGTTTTAGCGTTTCTTCGCAAGAGTTAGTCCATGTACCATCTGAGTTTTTAAGACAACTAGGCATGGTTGGATTTGTCGAGAGAATCTTCCTTATCCTTGATGCCTCCGCGGGTTCTTCTATTGAGTTACAGAAGGATCTCCATGAGGATCTTTTGGCTATTCTCAATTCTAGTTTATACTTTTTGAGAGATTCTTTATAGGAATCCCAATCTTGGGGATGTCTAGTCTTTTTCGCTTGATTGAAAAGCCTTCTACAACCTCTCCTGAGTATATCTAGTTCAGCAGCCCACCAATATGGTTTCTTCTTTCCTCGCACTGTTGTGAGGGGGCAGGCAGTTTCCATGGCTTTATTGAGGGCTGCTGTACGTTCATCGACCTTTTGATCGAGTTCAAGAGCGCACAAGGGCGGATCCGAAAGTTCTGGTTTAATCAGATTTTTCAGAGTCGCCCTATATTTTGGCCAATCTGTTTTCCTATAGTTCCGGAATTGGATCGGTTTTGGGGTCCCTTCAATAAGTGAGAATTGGATGTATCTATGATCGGAGAACGAGTTCTCCTTTGATACTCTCCAATTCAATATTTTATTTGAGAGATTTAACGAGACAAGAGTCAGATCTAAAACTTCTTGTCGATTTTTTGTGACGAAGGTTGGTTCACTACCTACATTACTTACTACCAGATTGCTTGTTAGAATATAATCAAAAAGAGACTCCCCTCTGTTATTTATATCGGTACTACCCAATGTAGTATGGTGCGCATTGGCGTCACAACCGATAATTAGGTTTGTTTTCTGTCTTGTTGATTCAGCGACCGTCTTCTCAAGAATGGTACCAGGCAGTGGACCCTGGTGGTCGTGGCCCAAATATGCTGATACCAGCCAGTAGGTATGGTTGTCTATATTACCATACTGGCTGTGGTGACGTCTTTATCACTGAAATTCCAATTCCAATGGCACAATTACATATTTTGAATAACACTTTAAAGAAACTTTAGACCATGTTAAGATGCAATACCGAATTCATTATTATAATGGTTTATAATTAATTTATTTAGTTCAAGCACAAAAAACCGAACTTAAAGAGGTTATGGAATGTGCAATTAGGAATGGTTTTGATACATGTTCCTACTGGTTCCTGCCGTCGACAGGATTATTAAACTTACAGTTCAGTTATGTTATTTTCTTTCACAAAGAAAAGTTCAAACATATTTAAAAAAGTTTTTTTAAATTCGAAATAGCCTAAGCTTATTTAGCTTTTATATACCATGTCGGTGGAATTTTCAATGATGCAATAATAGTTCTTGAGAAAGAAGACACATTTATTGTTAATTTATATGAGATAATGAATGATCTAAGAAACTTACTAAAAAAATTAAGAACATCAGTTGTTTGGAGCCTTTTGAAAGAAATTGATGCATTTTATGAAAACGATATCGAATGTTTAGCGAATACATTTGATTTAAGTTATAATATAAAATGTTTGTCAAGGTTAAGTTTGAAAACAAAACCAATTTTGATAATTACTTAAAAATTGTTGACTGCTTTAAACTGAAAAATATAGACGTTGATTTGCTTTTTCAGGAATTCGTAAGTCTCGAAAATTTGTACTTGGGTAACCTTTTTTAAGAAAAACATGGCCCCAAATTTCTAACACAAGCTATGAACGAATTTTCACTTTAGTGAATCATATCACACAAAATTTCAACTGTTAATTTTTCAGATCGTAAAAATACTACCAAATCACGAGACAAATAGTAACTTTCTGCTTGAAGGTTTAACGGAAACTAAACTTTATTTCTTAAAAAAGTATAAGAGCAAAATAAAGAAAGAACAGAAAATCCAACTTTGCAATTAAATGCAAACGTGAGAATTAATGTATAAATATTAATACGCAAAGTGAAATGGTCACACGCTTGCATAAATTGATAGCAACAAAATTATTATTATGTTTCTTGACCAAATATAAAAATAAATTTGAAGTTTAAAATGAAATTTGAACATACTCCCCCTCTTTGAGGGTTCTTAACTCTCTAAATAAAATTATGCAATTAACTATTAACTTAAGCCTAAACGTTGACCTCAAAAGTTCTTGGCATTGGAGTTGGTCTTCTTGTTCGCCGAAATAGAGTGTAGAGGATCCCAATCATGCATACTAATAGAAGAAGACTGCTTCCATAGTGATGATATTATGTAAGTTGATGTCAGTGGGGCCGGCAGTTCCTTGGAATTATCCATAACATCCTGGATTTTTGTCTTTAAATCCTTAAACTCGGATAGGTCAATGTGATATTCTTCACTGTGTGTTTCTGGCTTCATTGTTGTTGGTTCTTGATTAATGATCCAACTGCTTGCATTGGCGCTAGGAATAAAAGGTGACGTTATTTTGCTTTCAAAATGTATTTTACCTTTGATGACAATGTTGGGCAATTGTAAAATACAAGGTTTTTTGAATTCCAGAAGCCCATTACCAATCAAATTAACAGCGTTGATTTGATCAACGCAAATTAAATGTCCAGACATTTTTGATGGAAAAGAGAAGATTTAGCTATTCGATGATTTAAGTCCCATCCAAACATTTTTGGTAGGTGTTTCCCGTAAGATGCATTTCTTAAAGCTCTCCTCCTTATGGTTGAGTAGTGCTATTTCGCAAATCTCTGAACTCCCTTGCTGAATAATAGTTGGATGAACTTGGTTGCACATGTATTTCTTGGACACTAATTGTTTGCATGCTCCCAGCTCCAAATCACTTACTAGGAAATATCTATCTCTGGGCAATGACACAGCTATATACTGAGCAGATGTTTCTACCATAAACGTGTTGTTTCTGTGAATTATAGGAACACTAAGAAGATTAAAAAGTTGAAATTCTTCAGCATCCGTCAAGGGCAATAGCATTTCAAACACAATTGAATCATTTAAACAGCGCCCTTTTACTGTTGACATCTTGTACATGTCGATGACAGAACCTTCTGGCAATGTTAAATAGGAAGGTAAATTGCTTCTCACAAGTTTTAGCTGCTCACTTAATTGAAGAGGGGTTATAAGTTGTGGATTAATATTTCCATGATTTAAATCTAATAGAACATCTAAAAGTAGATCTTGGACATGCTCAAAATTTGTGAGAACAAGAATTAGATATGAAGTCAAAGATCCAAGATTTTGTCGTACCTCGTTAATTTTGTCTTTCTTGCTGATCATTGCCATGGTATTTTGAAGGTGTTCATTTAAACCCTTAAACTGCTCTTGAACTTGAAGGTGATTTCGCTTTAAAATATTAGAAGTAGCATCTGCAATCGAACTTTGTTTTTTCAAAAGTTCATTCAAATGATCTTCATTTTTGTAAGCGTTGCCGATTTGAACTTGTATTCTATCAGCACTTTCTTGATCAAGTATACCAAACAAACTATGCGCCAACGTCCCCACAAAGTCAAAGGGTGATCTTGTTATCCTGGTTCTTTCATATTTTGCTTCGTGGTAGTTTTTAAGCAATTCATTATTATGTTCGATAATAACGATCCTGCTTCGTATGGTCTCTATTATTGGTATATAGTACATCTGAAGAGTTATTTCTTTTGTGCATAAGTCTTGCATTTTGTTAATATATGTTCGAAGCTCATTAAACTCTTGCCAGTACTTGTCAGATTGTAATAGACAAGTATTTTCCAATACGTGTTTACCGTGCGAATTCTGCCAACATCTTTAAAGTATACACCAACACCATCATCAAGTTTGCTTATATTTACTTGCTCCTGCAATTGTAAGTGACACGATGACGTGGGAATCATTATAAGTATTAAACACAATACTGAAAATAATGTAATTTTTGTTGGATTTCTTGGTCTCAAAACTCTTGTATTTTGAGGATTTTTTTTTTGTATATTCTGGAATATTGCAGTTTGTTTGTTTTTCTTTATAATCTGGTTCGTCGATTGGAAGTGGACAAAGATTATGACTCTTTTTTTGGTACGTTCCAGCTTTAGTTTTTATGTTAGCTACGCGTACTTTACCATCACTTCACTTGAATGTCTCAACCACTCGACCAAGTTTCCAGCGCATAGAAGGAATATTTTCTTCTTTGGTTAGCACCAATGTGTCATTTTTAAGATTATTTGACTCAGTTTTCCACTTTACTCTTTGTTGCATAAGATGTAAATATTCCTGCGACCACCTTTTCCAAAAGAGCTGTTGTATTTGCTGTGTTTGTCGAAACTTGTTTAGGCTGCTCATTTTGCAGTCTGTCACATCTGATTCTGCTATGGCCGTAAGAGGACTTCCTATTAAGAAGTGGCCTGGTGTAAGAGCTTCGAAATCGTTTGGATCAGATGACATCGGTGTTAGTGGCCAAGAGTTCAAAATTGCTTCTATTTGTATGAGCACAGTTAGCAACTGCTCATATGTCAATGAAGCTTAGCCTAAATGACGTACGAGAAGTGTCTTTGCAGATTTTACAGCTGCTTCCCCCAAGCCTCCAAAATGAGGAGAACGAGGTGGTATATTTTTCCATATTATACCTTCTTCCAAGCAATAAGTATGTATTCTTGATTGTATTCTTCTTGAATTAAAAACTTTTTTAACTCTGCTAAATCATTCCTAGCATCAACAAAATTTGTTGCATTGTCACAAAATATTGTGTGACAAAGTCCTCGCCTTCCTATAAATATTTTTAGGGCGAAGAAAAATGATTGAGAAGACAAATCTCCAACTACTTCTATATGTACAGCCTTTGTTGAAAGCAAACGAAAATAGCTAAATATGATTTTGTAGGACTTTTACCTCTGACGTTATAGTGAGTTTTAATTGGTCTGCAAAAATCAACACCGCAATGATAAAAAGGTCTCGATACATTCACCCTTTGTGGCATTAAAATTTGATGCTAAGCATCTGAAGAGATCTTCGCATTTGACAATCTTCCTCCGACTCGAAAATAGGGAGTAAGCGATGCTATAGATGAACTTTTAATTACAAGCTTTCTTCCTTCTAAGGCACGATAGTCTTCTGGAAGTGATACTTTTTGAGTGTAAACCATAATCAATTGTGTTCCTTCTTTTAACTCATTGACTGTTAGTTGGACATCAACCCTGGGCCAAAATGAAATTTAAAGTTAAAAAGAATATAATCCAAAATTCTAGTAAAGTTAATGCAACTGAAGGAAACCTGAACCGTTTGAAAAATCAAATTACCTTGATTATAAGAGTTGGTTGAAGCCAAAAGTAAACTCTATTGGTATATTTAAGCTTTATCCACGTTTGCCTACAAACATTCAATCAATATTATACACCAAACTAGTAGAAAGTTTAAAGGTTAAAAATCTGTTACAATATTCGTTCCGTCAAAAAGGTTACAATAATTATAAAATGTCTTCTTTTGTATTTACTAAACTGCCTATGTGTTCTCTCAAACCTCAATCAACTTATTTCTACACACATGTGTTTTGTAGGAGATAATAACTTCTTTTATTTTGAAAAGCCCGCTGTTTAGACAACTGTTACTTTTGAAGCTGCTGTTAAATTCACTTAAAAAATACTCGTCTTTTTAAAGGTCCAAATGAAACCTCTCATTGGAAACCTCTATATAAGAAAAACACACACACACGCTTTAATTAACTTAAATTAGAGGGTGTGAAGCCCTTAATAAAGCATCCTGCATTTCACAGAATCATATTTCTTATTAACAATAAAGAAGCGTGAAAGCAAATTTTCCAAACCTCCTCACCTCAATACTCCTTATATGGACTTCAATATAACCATTAAATGCCTCATCTCGCACGCATGTTGATTCTGTATGCCTTTCCAGGTATTCTCCTCTATATAATTCAACGTATAGAGCTTAGAAGCATTAAGTTCCTTACATTCTACACATGGGGCATGGCTTTCCATGAATTTTCACGCCCTTAGTAATTTATATTCTCAGAACTAAATAATATTTAATTGGATTTCTCTAACCTCTAAGTGAATATTTCTAAATTAAAATGGTCTACAAACCGCAATATATGTACATAAAATTTACAGTGGCTGTATCCATAACTTATGTTAACTTTAATTTTAGGAAAGTTTGAAAAGTGTTATGTTTTCGGTATTGAGAATTGTTCCATTCGCGAAATAAAGGAAATAGTTAACTTTTTAACGCTCTAAAAATGTTTAAGTGTGCAAAGCAGGATGCCATATGCAATGCATTGGTGAAACTTTTTCAATCGTTCGAAATTCAGCGTTTTTGATACTTAATTTCCAAACAGAGAATTGAAAAATTTCCCATGAATAAACTACATTGTTACAAAATGTATCTATGTTATTTAATTTAAATAAAAACATTGAACTTTAGAGGAACATAGTTAAGCCATAATGTAATTGGTTTTGTGTCGACATCACCTTTACCATTGTTTGGTTTCCGGGAATAATATCTAACAAAAACACCAACAACGCCAATCATACCAAACCTGTCCTACATGCATAAGAACCTGATACATGCATGTTTACGTCCTTGTCCTTGTCTCTATATTCCCATCGTACAGACCTGCCAATTCAATGATTTTTGGAAGCAATATGAAGACTTAGAAAATGTGTTTTGTATGTTGTCATGAATAAACGATGCAATCTATAAAGCAAAATAAAGTTACGAAACAACATCATTCTAATGTTTTGCCAACACTTTTCCTCGAAAAAACATCAATTCACTATACCGTTGCTCGTCCTTCCAGCATCATGCATACACCTTTCCATAGAATCATCAATTCAGGAGCAGTAGCAGCAACAGCGACATCAATAGTGGCACTTTGCTGGCTGAGTTACCTTGTAAATTTGGTTACCTATAGTATATCGCGCTGATAGGACGACCTTTGGATGGCGGCAGCGGCCGCTCGCTTCAAAAAGGTGGCTGATGCACTATATTTACATATATACAGGCAGGAAGAGATACCTTAGTTGACACATAGCTCGTGCTTCTTTATTCTGGACATTATTAAGTTTCACCTATGAAAATGGTGACGATAGAACATGGTCACCATGTTGCGGTGTTTTGCCGCGGTTCACATGGTAAACTTATATTCGCTGACGGCTTGGTATATGGTTAAGGACGACATCGAAATATTAAAGAGGAACAGGAACATGACATCATTTCTGTGAAGGTAGCGAGCCCTATATAGAGGACATCCAGCATCCGGAATCCCGTGAATATAGATAAAAACATGTTCCAAAACAAATTACTCGGCTTTTGGCGTAGAATACGCGTCTTTGTTGTTGTAACATGTTTCATATGAAAATTGAGTTTTTTTTTTCTAATGTTGTTAATGTGATGCGAATATTGTGTAATGAAGTGATTAAATGTCAAGAAAAATGGCGTTAAAGCTTAAACTGAGACCTGCACTTCCATTTGTACACGTTTTATCTTTTATGATATTTCTATAAGTTGGGAAAAACAACGTTTTGTATTTATAATACAAAGTTTAAGCTCAATATTTGTTTTTGTTCCCAAGATGATTGAGTCTGAAACTCAAGATGCTTGAGTCTTTAATAGTTTTTTGTAGGTTTTAGTGCTTAGAAGAAAAAGGTGACAATTGGATTTTTCTAAAACATAAGCTAAAATTCTGCAGACTGTACAACGGCAACAACAAACTGAATTTCGCTGTCGACCCTATGATCCATTCAACAAAGATGACGAAAGCCAACATTCCAGTACTCCTGACATAAAAGAAGTAAAGATTGCCATATCTAAGCTGACGATGGGCTTAAGACCAGGAAAGTCTACAGTCGATCAAATATCACATTAAGTCAGATCCTGGAAAACACCCATGAACTTAAAATCGAAACCCACCATCTTTTCAACGATTTCAAGGCCGCATATGACAGTATCTACAGGTACGAGCTGTATAGAGCCATGTTTAGTGATGGCATCTCTGCCAAACTTGTCCGTTTCTGAAGAATGACCATGGAGAATTTACGTTGCTCTATAAGGGTTGAAAACAACTTAAAATATCCTTTCCATGCCAAAAAATGTTTTAGACAAAGTGATGCACTGTCATGTGATTATTGTATCATCGTACTTGAAAGAAAAGTGCACTATGCTTCCTGGATAGTGACGTTGAAGCCAGCGCTGGTATGATCACAAGTTTGATTCTCCTGGGAATGAGAACTTTAATCCTGAATAGGGTTAAAAGCATCAGACCTAAGGAAAACGCAAAGAGGTTATTAGGGTCAAAAAGGTAAGTTTCCGTTGCTTTAATGTCAATCCAGCTGAGGAAAACCAGAATAAGCAAGCCAGGAAGGCAATGCCCATAGCCGATGGACCCAATTTTTACATAACTAGAAATTAGTGCAACAATTGCTGAAATGTCCCAATATTGGTCATTTGTAAAAAACATGAGGAATTCTTCCTCTTCCTCGGTTCCTACGCTTGTTATCATCAATAACATTTCTTTTGGTAGCTCTTTAGAGAAAGCTTTTCTCTTTGCTAGGCAGTTCGCCACCAATTATACGCTGTCAGTTAGTGTTATGACTCCACCTGTACTTGAGGGAGTTAGTGATTCTATGTGACAAATCTTTTTTCGCACTCGTACTGTGGCAAGAGTTCTAAGAGATCTAAACACAAACAAATCCGCTGGCCTGGATGGTATCCCCGCTATTCTTCTAAAGAGGTGTTCTTCAACGCTGGCAAAACCAATGCGTAAGCTTTTTATCTGTCCCACTCTTCAGGTCTCGTTCTGAGCAGATGAAAACCGCATTTGTTCAGCCTAT
Source organism: Eupeodes corollae (assembly GCF_945859685.1). Classification (NCBI taxonomy): domain Eukaryota; kingdom Metazoa; phylum Arthropoda; class Insecta; order Diptera; family Syrphidae; genus Eupeodes; species Eupeodes corollae. The sequence goes on from NC_079147.1 coordinate 67,023,013, forward strand.
TCCCAAAAAAAAAGGCGAATCTTCCTTACCATCTAATTACCGACCGATTTCACTTACGTCCCTTCTTTCCAAGGTCATGGAAACGCTGATAATTTATTAGCTCAAGAAAGCATCTTAATGACTGAAAATACGGCATTCGTAGCAATAGGTCCACTGGTGATCTCATAGTTCATCTTACTGAACAATGGAGCAAATCTTTACATCGCTTTAAAGAAACTAAGATTATTGCAATTGATATTTCAAAAGCATCAGGCTCTCTTATGGAAAATGCGTGCTTTCTATTTTCATGAATCACTCCTTCATTAGATTAGTAATGACCTTTCGATCAATACAAGTTGTATTGTCTGGGGCTGGTGTGCCCCAGGGCTCTGTTCTATCTCCAACACTCTTTCTCGTTTTTATTAATGATCTACTGTCTGCAACTTCTAATCCAATACATTGTTTCGCTGACGATAGTACTCTTAGCTTTTCATATTCGTTTTCGGATTCACATCCCTTTTTGTTCGGATGTGAAACTGCAACGACAAAGTATGATAAGTTCATTAAATTCTGACCTAATCAGCATACTACGATTGGAATTAAAAAACGACGTGGAATTTAATGCTTCGCAAACCCAATGCTGTCTTGTATCGTTAAAGCGAGATATACCCCCCCTTGCCATTATCCATAAATGGCACTTGCATTGGGGAAATTGAACATCTCGATATTCCTGGTATGTGTATCACCAACCACCTTTTGTGGAACGATCACATACGCGATGTCGCCAAAAATGCCGCAAGATGTTTAGGTTTTCTAAGGCGATGCAAGAAGTTTTTCTCCCCCTCTGATCTGGCTGTTATCTACAAGACTTTTATACGTCCAAAGCTTGAGTACAACTCACATATCTGGGCTGGTGCTCTTTGAACTTATTTAAGCCTCTTCTACAGTATTGAACGTAGACTATTTAGATTGATTGGTGATATTACCATCATAAGATCATTTACGTCGCTTGAACATCGTCAAAATGGTTCTTGTCTTACCCTTATTTACTGTTATTTTAATGGTTTATTCTCTAGAATAATAGCCAGTTCTGTTTCTCCTCTAACAGTTTAACCGTAATACTGACGCTTCTAGGAATGCTTATCAATATAGCCTCGAGCCCAACTTCGGTCGTACTGTCAAGTACAGAGATTGCTTCTTTAACCGTATTTCGCGAATGTGGAATGCCATCCCACACACTGTCTCTCCTATCCATTGCAATATTCAGGAATTTAAAACCAATGTTCACTGGCACCTCCTTTCAACCCCTCCTTCCCTTTTCTAGTGCTCACATTGTGTCTATATAATAAGGGTAGTATTATCCACTTCAGTGTGCGCCTATTATAAAAAAAGAGCTCCCACGTAATCGGAAGAGCTCAGCGTAATGGGGCGTTTTTGAGTATTGAGGCAGAAGCGGCAAAAATGGATTTTACGGGTAATGAAGACAAAAAAAGGACATGCTGTCGAGTGTCGTCAAGAAAGGACTTACTAACCTACGCAAAGTCACCATCGACATTCGTAACTTTGAGGTAGTCAAGGACTTCGCATGAAAGCACATTGGGGCGTTTCATAAAAAAAGTTCTTTCTCTGATCTACGGTCCAGTATGCATAGAAAGGGAGTGGAGAAGAAGATGGGAAGATTTACTTAGCCAGAAGGTAAGAGTCCCGGAAAGTTTTCTAATCCACGGCTATCGCTTAGACGATTGTCATCACGAGAGTTACGTGATAAGAGCTCAGTACTTCTCATAGAAGAAATAGTTTTGAGGTAAAAAAATTCATCGATGCTTGAGATAGTTGAGTGGGAAATCAATTTTCACCAGATTTAGTAGAATTTTTTAAAGATATTCTTTCTTGTTAGCAAAAATGTCACTTTTATTTTTTAAATTTTATAAAATATCAATGCGGTGCATGCAATCACTTTGGAGGTTATATCATATTTGGAAAGCAAAATATTTGAGAAAACACAAAATTCTGATGTCGAGATTTTAATATAACATATTATTAAGATGGCAGAGGAGTCGAAAAATGTGGTCCCCCTATTCCCTCAGTCTGTCCAACACAAGCAATTGGCCAAGGAACTTCAAATTCAGAACTTAGGATTTTCAGATGAGTTATTTTCATTTTTTTAAGACTAAAAATAAGAGCAGTAAATAACCACGTAAATTTGTCAAAATTAAAAATTTGATTTTTTTAATAAACCGCTAAAATTTGTTTCTTAATTTAGCTTTTTGCAAAAAAAAAAATGATTTTTTTAAATTGCTTTAACCCCCAATTGAGCAGTTATTTTGTTTTTAAGTTTTCTCAAGAACTATTTAAATTTAAAAATTCCACTTCTTTTATTTTTTATTTAAAAAAAAATATTATTTTTTTTTACATGGACAATTTTCGTTGCCAGTGCCACGGACTATCAAAAGCTATTGGGAGTTTCACTCGAATAAAATTTCACATCGAATCGGAAATGACAGTTCGAAAAATAGACATGTTCAAAAAACTGAGACCTAAATAAAATTCCCTTCTCTATACAGAGACTGAAATCTAAATCATTTCTTCTTATTAATGAAAAAAATTCGAGAAATTAATGTGGCGCTCCAATTGCTTTCGAAAACAATCTTTAAATTCAACCCTCATCGACTTATAACGATCACGTATACAATATTTCCCTCTCCGTTTTAAAACATATGTGCACTGATGTTTTTAAAATGAACAGATCTTATTGCATGTTTTTTTTTTGAAGACAAGTGCGAAACAAAATAAATTTAAGTTGTATTTTGATAAAAAAGAAAGTGAAATAATTATGTTTAACATTGGAATTATATTGGATGAAGAAGGAAAACGCGAAGCACTAGCTGTTCGAAGAGCTTTAAGGGATCATTCCAATCCCTTGGAGTTGAGCGATTCCTTGTAAGTATAAAATTCGTATCTACATTTTTGTTTATTAAAACAAAGTTTTCAGCAATACTAAAGAATCAACAAACCAACATTTAAATTCCTCCTCGATGTGCTAACCAATGCTTTGCCGCAAACGAAAAAAAAGTTTGCGATATCGCCCATTGTCAAATTGTCCGCTTGTTTGCGATTTTTTGCAGAGCGTGCGTATCAAAAAGGAGTAGGTAAAGACTATGAAATTGGTTTGGTGCAAAGCTCCTTCAGTCTTATTCTTTCGGAGGTTTTAAATATTTTTGAAGAGTTGCTTTGTCCTCTTTGGATTTCTTGGCCAACAACAGATGAGGAGCGGAAAATTGCCCAGCAATTTTTTATCAAATATTAGCTCCTTCAACAGTAGGATGCATAGACGGAACGCACGTTAATATAATTTCACCAGCAGTTAACAAACATTTATTGTACAATGTTCCGCTTAGTTCTTCTCTTGTCAGAGACATAAAAATAAGTGAACATTTCAGCTGTTGAGAACGTTACAATTTACTTGGAAAAAATGCTTACAATAAGGGGACTTTTTCGAACATGGGGATTTTTCTCGTCCGAAACTCACAATTAAGAAAAAGGGAAATGGAAATTTTTCCTGTTGTAGGTACATTTTTAAATCTTAAAATACAGGAAATTTTGTAAACAGATTCTTTGGATACATGAGCAAGCTCGTGCTTCTGAGTTGTTGATTTTATTCGAATGTCCTTCTGTTCACGTATCTTAATATCCACAAGGGGACATGGAAATCTCCTGATCAATCAACCGTCAACCAGATTGACCACATTGCTATTGATGCACGACACTTCTCCAGTATCCAGGATATCCGAACATTCCGAGAGGCCAACATTGACTCGGAACACTACCTTGTTGTAGCCAAGATACGGCTACGGATATCCCGATCCAAGCAAAAACAAGGAAGTACTGTGAGAAGATTCGACGGTAGACGGCGACAATCGCATGAGAAGTTTGCGATCGAGGAGATAGAGGGATGTCACAACAGAAATGAGGTTCGTAAATTTTACCAAAAGGCAAAAAAGGGTACCAGCTACGAACCGAAGCCTGTAAAGATGATCAGGGAAACATCGTAGTAGAACCGCAGTCGATGCTGAGAATATGGAAAGATCACTTCTCCAACTTATATAACGGCAATGACGAACCGAATTCCGCTTTAAGGGAGATAAAACCACTCAACCTCGGCGAAGCAGATCAACAATTCCGCCTACCCGACCTTGACGAAGTGAAGATAGCTATATCTAAACTTAAGTCAAGCTAAGCTGCTGGAGCTGACGGCATCGTCTAGTCTAGTTTTGCCATCCCTGTCAAACTTATCCGTTTGTGCAGAATGACAATGGAGAATGCACGCTGCTCTATCAAGGTCGGAAAAGATCTTACCGATTAATTTGATGTCAAAAAAGGTTTTAGACAAGGCGATGCACTGTCATGCGTCTTCTTCAACATCGTTCTGGAAAGAATTGTGCAAAACTCAACCGTCAACACTAGAGGCACAATCTTCCAAAGGTCCATCCAACCACTCGGATACGCCGATGATATTGACATAATTGGAAGATCAAAGCGTGATGTCAGTAGAGCGTTTTTGAGCATTGCGACGGAAGCGAAGAAGATGGGTTTGGTGGTCAATGAGTGCAAGACCAAATATATGCTGTCATCAAAAAAGGACACTGAACGACGACGTCTTGGACAAAACGTCACCATGGACAGCTATAACTTTGAGGTAGTTAAGGACTTTGTCTACCTAGGCACCGCTATTAGTACAGACAACGGTTCTCATTTATGGCGCTGAGGCCTGGACTCTGTCAAAGAAAGATGAGAACGTCTTAGGATGCTTCGAGAGAAAAATTCTTGGGGTGATTTTTGGTCCCGTACTCATAGATGGAGAATGGAGGAGAAGATACAACGACGTACAGCGGCACTGACCTAGTTAGCAGAATTAAAGTCCAACGGCTTAGATGGCTAGGTCATGTAGAGCGGATGGACTTCAACGCTCCAAACCGGAAGGTCTTCGAATCCAATCCCGAGGGACGGCGCAGTAGAGAAAGACCGCGACTCAGGTGGCGCACCCAGGTGGGAGAGGACCTCAACCAACTTGGCGTGCGAAACTGGAGACAGCTAGCTAGGGACCGAGCTGGCTGGAGGCGCTTGTTGGTTGAGGCCCAGGTCCGCCCCGGACTGGGCCACCTTAAGAAAGTAAGTAAGTCCTTCTTCATCTTTTGGTGTCATTGTCGGTAAAACTAAATTTATTAGAAGTATTTTGTACAAATAGACGTATACGGACGTACTTACACACGCATACACATACATAGAAATCTTTAAAAACCTTTGATTTAGATTCAAAGGACCCTCAAACTTAAAGAAATGCCAAAACTCTTAATTAGAGTTCAAAATTCACATGGAAATTAAGCTATGGAATTGTTGTGTCTTATATAAGTGAGAACCATTCAAAAATTTTTAGAATTTAAGTATTAGAGACCTGAGACTTAGATACGTTTATTTTAAATGTATAACCGTTCAGGTGCAAGCACTTGAATGTATTTAAATAGTGTAAAGCATACAATTTTAAAAATGTCTAGTTCAATAGATGCTTTTAAAAGCATTGTATTGAAACTTAACTTTGTCGGGAAAAATAAGGAGTGGTAAGGCCTTTCACATTCGCGTAGTACGGCTAAAGAACGAATCTCTGTTCTTCGTAACGTCACCGAAAGTAGGCTCAATTGTAAACTGATGGCTATATCTAGGAGTTTTGAGATCAGGATTGCAACTAGATATCTAACTAATCTAACTAAAGGGTGATTTTTTAGATATTATCTTTTTGGCAAACTTCGAGCCCAACTTCGGTCGTACTGTCAAGTACAGAGATTCGTTCTTTAGCCGTACTATGCGAATGTGGAATGACTTACCACTCCTTATTTTTCCCGTGGAATATTTTGCGGAAGGGTCTAGGTGTGATGCCTTTCAAAATACAGCTGGTGCAAGAACTGAAGCCGAACGCCCTACTGCAACCTAAAATTTTTGGTGAATGGGCTCTTGGAAAGTTGGCCGAAGATCTTCTTTTTTTAAAAAAAAATTTTGTTCAGCGACGAAGCTCATTTTTGTCTGGGGTACGTAAATAAGCAGAATTGTCGATTTTAGAGTGAATAACAGTCAGAAACATTGCAAGAGCTACCAATGTATCGAGATGAAGTCACAGTTTGGTGCGGTTTATGGGCTGGTGGCATCATTGAACCATACTTCTTCAAAGATGATGCGAATCATAAACGCTACCGTGAGATGATATCCAACTTGATTTTGCCCAAAATATCAAGCCACCTTATTGACGACATCGGGTATTTCTCATTGTACAATGTTCTTTAGGTAATAAGAATTAAATTATTGTTTATCAGATTTGGTCATTGCAGTTTCACATCCAAAGAGGGGCGATTTTTGTCTTGAAACAAATATAAAATGTAAAAAGTGCTTCCATCAGTAAAAAAAAGTAATTGAATAAGAACTTGGAAAAAGGAGGTTATTTGTGAAAACTAGTTAGAGTGTCAAAACGGAGCCTTAGGGCATTTGTATTGTGAGATTCAAAAAGGATATCTATCCAAAAACAACTTTAAACATAATATCACCTGTGGACCCAATACTACGAAAGCCGTACTGTTGGTCATTAAGCTTGGATATTAATTAGTCTATTCCATGACCTAGAAAAGAAGGGATGTCAGTAATGGGTTAATAGTTCGAGGGCGAACAGGAATCGAATTTATTTAACTGCCTTACAAACAAGTTAGCTTTCTCAATACAGTTATCTTAAAGAGAAATTGACAACAATGAAGATGAAGAAAGGCCTTTGATTATTGAAGTGAAGGCCTTGGACACAATATGGTAAGGCAGTCTTTATTTAAAACTGCGCAGGCTTGACATAAGCAAAACCATTGTTGTATATGAGTTACCGTAAAAAGATTGTTGTCAAAAATGGCAAAGCAACTTTTACCCCAACATTCCAGATTAAAAATGGTCTTCAAAAGGGAGCGTCGAATTCGTCGATTCTCTTCAGCATTAACACTATAAGGTTGAGGTTATTTGAAATATCTTGCAACATGATTTCGAAAAGATTTAGCGCCATTTCGAGGACTGGAAATTGAAATTAAACGTCCAGAAATCGGAGACAATTCTGTTCCAGACTCTTTTGGCTAAGGCCACAAGTTGATTGTTGATATTCACGGGCAGCGATTAACGAGCAAAAGTGTAGTAAAGTACCTCGGTATCTGGTTAGATCAGTATTTATATTTCGACATAAATGCTGCTCTGACCAGGGACAGAGGAGCCTTCGCTTTGACAAAATGGCTGTTTTACAGCAGTCGGCTTGCCCCAGAGAGACGTTAATTTGCTACATAGCCCCTTATACAGCCAATGATCGTTTATGGTTTAAAGGACTTTTTATTTTTGATGATGGCTAAAGCTAGCTTAAAACATTCAAGCTGTTTAAATCTTCGAAGTAAGCTCATATCTAGGTACTTTTTTTTTGTAATTCACTGCATAATTTAATAACCACACCTGCCTCTAGTTCCTATGCACATAATTTCCAACATTTAATTTAATTTAAATATGCCTTAAAGTTACCATCTTTATTATGAAAAACAAAAAAATGCTCACGATTCAAAACAGTGTTTCAATTCTGGGGGAAGGTACTTCATTTTTAATGAAATGTTTTATCTTCCAGCCCTCTTAGTATCTACATGAGTAAAGTGGCGCTTTCTGTGTTCGTGGCTATTCATTTAATGCCATTATTTTACTCCGAGTCGGAAGGGTCACACGTGCGACGTGATATCAAAACATACAAGAACGTGATAAACATCTTAAGCTAAAATCAAAAAGTAAAACCATACCTATACTATATAGATACTATATCTACTAACGGCATAGATAATATAGCTATAGTATAGAATCTACTTTAATACTCAGACTCGCACTATACTAAAATACTAAAAAGGATGTTTGTTTGTTGTTGTTTTGCTTTTCATTTTCATTTTGGTAAAAGTGAAAACAGAAAAAGAAAAACATCTATAGATACTTTATATGAAAAGGAACATATTATTAGAGATAGATATAGGTTTATTTGTGTATAAATGGAAATGGAATTCTATTTATCTCACTTTTAGTATTTCCAAAGTGATTTCAGATTAAATCATGGCATTGAAATGAGAATTACCTACAAATAAATATAAGAGAGTTCGGATGGTGGGAAAATAGAAAGAAAAACACGTCTTAGCCAATTTGCTTTAATGTGTTTAAATATTTATATTGGAAAATCATCGGAATGTAAAGTGTGAATTATTAAAGGACATCAGTGGCACCTAAAAGAAATGTCACTTATGGTACACTACAATTATAGAACATAATAAAAGGTGGCTAAATTTTAAGGGCCGATGTTGATTTTGAAAAAAAAAACACAAATTATTGAGGAAATTAGTGTCATTTCTTTTTATTATGAGAATATTGGTAAAGTTCAATCATGAATGATACAAAATTTTGGCCAATAATCTCATCTTAATGTACACCATTGATTTTAAATAACTCCAAGAAAATAAGTACAACGATGTCAAACCGCATGATCCTAGTGGCCAGTTGATATCGCCACGACGAGAAATCACGGGCCAGGAATTATCTCTTGCAATAAAGCCATATCCTTCAAGTCGCATTCTTCAATGCCAGGTAAAAAAGTCGCTTATCTTATGACCATAAGGCTCCAAATTGACGATGACAGTCGTTCGATCATCGTTTTTGAAGAAGTAAAGTCTAATCACATCTCTGGACCAAAGAGCCCACCAAACACTGACTTTTTGTGTATGCAATGAACCCTCTTCAATTACTTCAAGGTTTTCTGAACACCAAGTACTTACTTACTTGCGTAAGGTGGCGGTACTGTCTGGGGTGGACCTGGGCCTCAACCAACACGCTTCTATAGCCAGCTCGGTCCCTAGCTAGTTGTCTCCAGTTTCGCACGCCACGTTGGTTGAGGTCTTCACCCACTTGAGTGTGCCACCTGAGTCGTGGTCTTCTTCTACTGCGCCGTCCCTCGGGACAGGATTCGAAGACCTTCCGCCCTGGAGCGTTGATGTTCATTCGCTCTACATGACCCAGCCATTTAAGCCGGTGGACTTTAATTCTGCTAACTAGGTCAGTGTCGTTGTACAGCCCGTACAGTTCGTCGTTATATCTTCTCCTATATTCTCCATCTATGCGTACGAGACCCAGCTTACGTAACATTTTCTTACTGAAAATGAAGAAAAAACAGTGGAATGAATTTACAGTTAGTGTGACACAGTCTTAATTTCACGATGATGTACCTTACGCTTGCTGTACTCCGGCATACCGAACTACTTTGATGACTCCAATTCACGTGATATGATTTCCATAATTTTTGAAGCTCGCTTCGGGCTCCTTTAGATCAAATGAAGAGCCTTCCAATTAGATACAGACGGAATATGAACATTTTGTAAAATGCATGAAGCGGAAAATGCAAATGTTTAATGCACTTAATTGGAACCTGCCCAGTATTTAAAACTCATAAAAGAAAATTTTGATAACTGGTGTAACTTAATCTACTTACTAAGCTTTTATTTTTTGAAATTTCCTTTTTAACCTGACAGGCAACTGAAAGTTACTGTCAAAGCTAATTTTAAACCACCGATACTAATTTTTTGTCAAGCCTTCTTGAAAGTAAAATAACATATACATATATCTATCTATCTATCTTCTAAACCAGATGTAGAAAGAGCTCTCAAGAAAATTGCGTGGGTGGTTTTTTTACCATAGCAGTTTGAAAATTTTGGTTAGACCTAAATATCTTACAAACCAAAAACGCTAGAGACTTGATTTAAATTTTGTATAATATATTGTAACATCATATCAAAAAAGTATATTTTTTGAAAAAAAAATTATCTAACTGTTTTTTTTTATAAATCAAAAAAACTGAAATAAAAATGTGTCACCTCCAAAATTTTACGACTAAAATATGAATTCATCTTCAAAACAATTTTGTGCAACGAAAAATAATGTTTTTGACATCTGATGAAATTTTGAGAAAAAGCGAATTGACAGTTTTATTTATAAAACATAAAAGTCTAAAAAAAAATTACTCAAAGTTGGTAAAAATTGAATATCGATTCAAATATCTTTTCAAAAACTTGAACTTTAGGCTTCAAACTTATTTTATCTTATAAGAAATGTTGTTTTCAACATTCTAAAAAATGTTGAGAAAAATCGAATTGACAGTTTTCTTACAAAAAATAAAAACCTAAAAAAAATTAATAAAAGTTGGTAAAAATTAATTTTCGACTCAAATATCTTTTCAAAAATTTAAAATAATTGCTTCTTACTTATTTTTACTTATAAGAAATATTGTTTTCAACATAAGGACAAAAAAATCGAATTGAAATTTTTTTTACAAAAAATAAAAAAAAACTATACTGAAACTTGGTAAAAATTTACTTTCGACTCAAATAGCTTTTCAAAATTAAAAATATTGGCTTCAAACTTATTTTATTTCACAGAAAATATTGTTTTCGATATTCAGAATTTTTTATATAAAAATGCATCTTTTCGTTTTTTCATAAAAAATTAAATTTACAAAAAATAGTACGCAAATTTGGTAAAAATTGATACGAGTACATATATAGATAGTAAAACCTTTTTTAGCGAGGCAAATCGACAGACGGGATGGGAAGTTATCAGTGTGGGTCGCATCCCAGCCTCTCTTTAATTAATATAATTGACTTGTCAATTTATGATCAAATTGATTAAGACCTCTTTCTCACAAGACGGTTTCATCCGTACGGTTAAAATTCGTACGATTTTTTCCGTACGGACTTTTTTTTCACATATAATACATAGATATTTTTTTTAGCACAAGTGACCACAAAAACGGACGGCAGACGAAAAAATCGTTTTTTGTAATTGCGTTCGCTGTATACGATCGCCGTATATTTCAGTCGTTGAAACGGTGTCCGTCCGGTGTGAAAGCTTTAGTTAATTTTATTAGTTTACTAGCAATGGCTCACGGATAAAAACCGTACGGATTTTAACCGAACGGACGAAACCGTCTCGTGTGAAAGAGGCCTAAGGGTTCGTCTTCTCGTTCATTGAATTCAAGTTTTGGACTATTTACTGCATATATCAGTAAACTACTCTGTTGGTTTTTGGTTTCACTGGCTATCAACGGCTTTTATCGGCTATCAATGCCCTTCACCGGTTATCAACAGCTTTTTCCTTCCAAAGTATTTGCTTTATGACGTCGTCGTACCACTGGCACAGTTTACTAGTAATAACAAGTTTGAAGGAGAACTAAAATTCTTCTGCCGAATCCGAACGTCTAGAGGAAGTACCCGTGGAAAAAACTTTAAGCATGCAATAGCAGGGATTAAACCTAATACCTCTGGCATGAAAGGCCTAAGCACTACACACTGCATTGTTTTTTTTTCTACAAGCTTAAAATGATTTACTTAGTTAACTAGTTTGATATTTCAAGTGGAGTAATTAAATTTTGCATTTAATTTTGTTGGGTATCATATCTATAACTATTGTATTGCATTGTATAAATTAAATTCCACAATAAAATTTCAATATCCTCGACTACCACACACATAGGTTGGTAATATTAGAACTTTTATTTTGAATGCAAAATCTATCACAAAACTATTTGTAAAATGTTAGTAAATGCCACTTTTCTTTTTGCATGGCCATAAGTCATATTGTAAAAGGTTTTTCATTAAAAAGCTTAAACTTTTGAAGTTATGTTACTCTTAAGAATTGACAAATATTTTAAGAGTTCAAAAAATTGTAATTCTTCGTTATCTTTGAAACTACTCGCAAACAGAAATAGCAAGGAATTGCAAGTCATCAGACGCTGGGTCTCTATGAACAATATGGAACTTTGTTGCTAAAAGTTCTACTTTTAAGTGAAGACTGGACCATGAACATAATATGAATCGAATATTCAGCCGTATTCCATAAACAGCACAAACTCATCAATGGATGATCCAAGGGGAGGTCATATGAACCATAAAGCTTAAACAGTCAAGTTGTATAAATAAAGATTTCATTTAAAGATAGGTTTTGCAATTTAACGACAATCACCAAAAAGCGGGTTGCATTCAAAAACAACTCGAATTTTTGTTTTCACTCAATTTAGAATTTGAAACCAAAATCTTAGTCTTGATTTAAATTATTTTCATAAAATTTGTTTTTAAAAAAAACAACAAATATTTAGGTTCTTTAGAAGAAACTTTGAATAAGAAATCGTCAATTTAAAAATGTGTTTTTTTAACATTTCTCTAAATTGTGTGTTCTTAATTTGGCTTCTTTCTACAAGAAAAAATACTTTGGTATTTCTCCAGAAGGGCGTACCTCATAAAACCTCCATTTTTTATAAGTTTTCTAAGATACCGATTTCAATAATCTTCTCTTTTTGTGGAAGCTCTTATCGATGATCAAAAATAATCAAATTGATAATGATTTTTGATGATCAAAAGTGCAATTTTTTTTTATTTTTAACAAAATGTTAATTTTGTTTACAAAATTCAATAATGAAATTCGAATAAAATTTATTATTTGTTTAAAATAATTTCTTTCAATTTAATTTTTTAGAGAAATTATGTACTTAAATGTCCTCAGCAGACTGAAAACGATAGTAATAAAAGACTACCGAAAGATGTGTTAATTATTTTGAAAAAATGTGCAATCTTGAATTATATTGTGAACTTTTGATGATAGCTCAGTTTGTATTCGCGATTCCTATTCATAATGCTAATGTTGAGTCAATGGATTGAGAAACGCAATAGATTAAAAATGTAAAAGTCAAAGCAATTCTATTTTGTAAACATAATTTCAAAAATACGTCATGTACTCGTACTGACTTTTTTTTATTATGTTTTGCAAAGTCCCGAAACTTTAAATAAAATAAGGTCTAATGACAAATACAACCAAAAAAAAAAAATCAAATGGGGTGGCGCAACAGTCCGTTGTGAACCAGGGCCTAGTGACTTACAACTCTCAACCATTCCTGTGTGCGAGTACTGTTGTCAGGAATGGAAGGGACCTACAATTTTAGGCCGAATCCGAACGGCTAGTTTGAGAAAGCACTTTTTCATGACAAGAATTACTCTTGAAGGATTTGTCAATTCCTCGCAAGAGGCAGTACCCGCGAAAAATAATTTTTTTAAATTAAGGTGGCACAGGCAGGGATTGAACCCAAGACCCCTTGCATGACAGTTCAACGCACTAACCATCATGCCACGGGTACTACTAAACCTATCTAAAAGCTAGATAAAAATTCATAAAACTAGCCTAATTATCCATAACTTACAAGTAACTTAATGGTCCCATACGAACACTCTAAAATAAACTATAACACAATAAATAATGCCTTTCGGCCCTTAGATCTATTTTACTTCATTTAAATTTCATTTCATTTATTTTTGAATTTATTAGAAAATTTGAACAAAAAAAAAACTAATATCAATATCCTTTTTTATTTATTTTTACTTACTAACTACTTAAAATTAGGTCCTAATATAAAACTTAAAACTAACTTAAACTACCTATTCTACCTATGAACTACCTTAAACTAGAACAACCACAGCAGCAAATTAACATTTTTGTTTTTCATATTTTGTTGTCTTTTTTTTCTATTTTTATTATTTATTATTTTTTAATTTTTTTGTATTTTTTTGTGCCACTATGCCTATTCTACTTAAAACTAAACCCTAAAACTATAAAAACAAGTATGTAAGCCGGCCAAGGCTTAAACCCCATCCCGACTACCCAATATCAAGTGCCGATTGATACCACCAAAACTGGTTCTCCTGCTTCACCCTATCAGTTCGGTCCCGTTCGGACACAGCCCTACTTAACCGAAAGAGCTCTGCTCCGCCTTGTGCCATGACGTCCCGACTGTACGGGAGTCGCCTATCCACGGTTCTTCGTCTGACGTGGTAGATTAACGGTCCTGCCAATCTATCCTGTATCAGACTGCATTTATCTAAAAAGAGGGATGCCTCTGGTGGAATGAAGCCGCTCAAGAGTGCACTCTCAAAATATTCGTCGTTCGGATAGAACGCCCCGTAAATTAAATTGTTGGTCGAAGACATATGTAGCTCTTGCAATGTGACCTCGAACGAGTTTTATCACAAAATTGTCAATTCTGTTGATTCGAGCACCGTTGTATAGGACCTCGTTGGAAAAGTAATGCACATAAGAAGACTCGGCTGTTCGATATAAGCCGGTACAGCGTCGAAAACACTGCCGCTCGAACACCCGAAACTTCTCCATCTGGGAAGGGGCAACGTTGAACCACACATGACAACCATAAACGATCATTGGCCGTATGAGGGCCATATAGCAATTTACCTTCACTCTAGGGTCAAGCCGACTGCTAAAAAACAGCCGTTTCGTCAGAGCGAAGGCTCCTCTGGCCCTGGTCACCAAATATTCACACTACGGCAGATCTTGGAAAAAACCCAGGAGCTTCAAATCGATACCCACCATCTCTTTATCGATTTTAAAGCCGCGTATGACAGCATCTATAGGGAAGAGCTCTACCGAGCAATGTCTAGTTTTGGCATCCCTGTCAAACTTATCCGTTTGTGCAGAATGACGATGGAGAATGCACGCTACTCTATCAAGGTCGGAAAAGATCTTACCGAGGCATTTGATGTCAAAAAAGGTTTTAGACAAGGCGATGCACTGTCATGCGACTTCTTCAACATCGTTCTGGAAAGAATTGTGCAAAACTCAACCGTAAACACTAGAGGCACAATCTTCCAAAGATCCATCCAATTACTCGGATACGCAGATGATATTGACATAATTGGAAGATCAAAGCGTGATGTCAGTGGAGCGTTTTTGAGCATTGCGAAGGAAGCGAAGAAGATGGGTTTAGTGGTCAATGAGGGCAAGACCAAGTATATGCTGTCATCAAAAAAGGACACTGAACGACGACGTCTTGGGCAAAACGTCACCATGGACAGCTATAACTTTGAGGTAGTTAAGGACTTTGTCTACCAAGGCACCGCTATTAATGCAGACAACGACACCAGCGCTGAAATCAAACGAAGAATAACTCTTGCAAATCGCTGCTTCTTTGGACTTAGAAGGCAATTGAGAAGTAAAGCCCTCTCTCGAGCATGTAAAATCACCATCTATAAGACACTCATCATCCCGGTTCTCATTTATGGCGCTGAGGCCTGGACCCTGTCAAAGAAAGATGAGAGCGTCTTAGGATGCTTCGAGAGAAAAATTCTTCGGGTGATTTTTGGTCCCGTACGCATAGATGGAGAATGGAGGAGAAGATATAACGACGAGCTGTACGGGCTGTACAGCGACACTGACCTAGTTAGCAGAATCAAAGTCCAACGGCTTAGATGGCTAGGTCATGTAGAGCGGATGGACATCAACGCTCCAGCCCGGAAGGTCTTCGAATCCAATCCCGAGGGACGGCGCAGTAGAGGAAGACCGCGACTCAGGTGGCGCACCCAGGTGGGAGAGGACCTCAACCAACTTGGCGTGCGAAACTGGAGACAGCTAGCTAAGGACCGAGCTGGCTGAAGACGCATGTTGGTTGAGGCCCAGGTCCGCCCCGGACTGTAGCGCCACCTTAAGTAAGTAAGTAAGTAAACTGAATAGCTAGGTATTGCAATGGAATGAAAAAAGTTTTTATTTAAGTTTAGTAGTGGGTACTTCCACCTTTATTTTTAATTACTTCGCAAATTCGATCCGGCATGGAATCGTAAAGCTTTTTAATGTTATTTAACGAAATTTCGCTAAACTCTAATTTGATTGCAGAAATTACGGTTTCTTTGTCTTCGAACTGACGACCACCCTCATAAACTTTGCGTACTAACCATCCCCAGACATTTTCTATGATGTTTAGATCAGGTGAGTACGTTGGCCATTGAAGCAACTTCACATGTTGCTCCTCTATCCATGTTTTCATTATGCGTGCTGAGTGAATAGGCGTAATTATCATGTTGGTAGGTCCTGTTTATGGGTCCAAAGATGTTAGAAAATTTAGGAAAATTTATTTCCAAAATTACTTTATACCCAGCTGCTGTCATTTTTTATGTTACAACCTCGAGCTCAACTGTTCCATAATAACTGACTGTTCCCCATATCATGACACCTCCTTCACGACTATGATGGCGCTTTAAAAATCTTTTTTCTTTTCTTAAGTCGTGAAAATAGAAGTTGAACCCATCAGGGCTATCGAAATTAAACTTTTTTTCATCTGAAAAAAAAACACGTAATACAATTCTTTTTTCCAACTCACGTGAAGTTTTAAAAAATATAATCGCAACATTTTCCGTCTCTCGTTATGTGGTGTTTTTTTTTCTTAAGTTTTATTCGTTTAAGAGGGCTTGGGTTGTTGATTACTCTTAAAACTGTTGAGCAACTTGCGTTTACGCCGACTTTTTGTTTTATTTTTGCCACAGAATCAGAAGAATTTGATGCACATCTTAAAATTCTTTGTCTCACAGCTGCTGTTGTTGCTGTTTTCTTACTTCCCTTCATGTTTTTGCCGTATGCATCTTTATTTTTCAAGTAAGAATAAACTACATTAAGACTTCGGCCAACTTTATCAGCTATTGCACGTCCAGTTAGGCCTTGGTCTCTAAGTAAATCGATTTAAGCTTTTTCAACACTGTTAAGACACGATAATTTACCCACTTTTCTTAAAATTTGAAATCAAGAATTAAATTTTACTGAAAACACTAAAATCGTTAGTTTAAACTATCAAGCAATCCCAAAAAAAACTTATAAACAACGACTAAAAAAAAACTCCTACTTTGGATATAAAACACTATGCAAGTGGTTGAAGAAAAACTCACTATTGTTTTTTAAGGATATACATAGTTAGCATCAACATATGGCATAATAACCATCACTGTTTAGAAAAAATTGATAAAGTATATTACAAAATGTTTGTGCGTATTCAGTTGACGAGGATTGTATCTTTATTTCGATACTTTTATTATTTTCTTGCAAAATAAGCCATGACAAGATATTATGAATTTTTTTGTATTAACTTACTTTTTTGTTAAAATTAAGTATTTTGCTTTATTATATAAAACAAATTTAACTATTTTTTCTTGTGGCTTTGGTAAGTGTCCTCGTTTCCTCGACTCTATATCAGGTCACCCTATTCATATCAGATCGCCTTTCTTGAATATTTGTAGCGTTCTTCGCATTAATAGAAATGGGACTTAGACTATTGAGTTTTAGCTTTTGAATATGTCATATTTAAAAACTGTTGGAATCTTGGAATGCTGTCATATGTAAGGAGTCAGCAAAATTAAGTAGTTAGACCATACCTTGCGGACAACAGTGTTCTAAAATAATTTGATAACTAAAGTTGACACTTTAGCAAATCTGTAAACTTAAGATTAAAATCCACATTATTTTATTTACATTTTGTTTGCCTCCTTTGCAAAACATTAGAGAACATTTTTAAGCAGTGAGTAAAAACTCACCTAAGTGTGTGACCCCCCTGATTAAAAGCCTGGATCAGCCCTTGTCTACTGAACAGATTGTTGCGCCACCTACTTTATTCATCTATTTCGAGTAAATGGCAAAAATATATACTTCATTCGATATTATCTTCCCTTTATTGTTGTCTTTCCTTCCAAAATAAGGGGGCTTTTTAGGAATGAAGAAAGTTCAAATGAATCTTTCTATCAAAACTCCGATCTGTTAAAAGTTTTCGAAAATATTTTGCTGGACTACAACTGGTATTTAGCTATTGAATTTCCCCTAAATAAAGTGTTTTACTTATTCGGATTCCATTAAGGTTAAACTTTTTCAACGGAATTCTGAAAAAATCTTTGAAATGTTGTATTTTCTCTTAAACGGGTTTTACTGTTCATCCACACTCAATCAAAAACATATAATTTCGTTTAAATGAAAAGGAATGTAAATTTATTTTTTTCCATACAACACATTTTTGCGTTTGGGTAAAAAAAGACTCTCAGTATATTGGTATAACTTGTAAGGTCTCTGTTTTTATAACCACTATAAGGGGAAACAAATACAACAAACTACTGAGTTTGACACTGTCAAACTCCCCCTTACCCCTTATGTAAAGCGAACTTTTATACAGCGAAGCGATTTTCAAACCTACCTCATCATAACACCAATTTTAGTATTTTTAGATTGGTATAACAAACATGATTGCAAGGTTATCATAGTTATATGGGAATATACAAGGTTATTTATGTAAGTTCAAGTTAGACAAACAAAAAATCCTTTTTAAACGTTAGTGTATTTCTGTTCCTGTTTAGTATTTTATTTTTTTCAAAAACAGAACACTTTTCATAGGATTGAAGGGAGAGATCGTAATCAAAACTCTGTTCAAAACTAATTCACAAAAACTGCACAAATGCTCAACAAATCTAATCCTAGTTGCTCCCCAATATGTTTTGTTGGTTCATATAAAAGAAAAACAAGCACACAAAACCTTTTACTGATGTTTATGACACGGGTTTTATCAGACTGAGAAGGAGTCCTTTTTTGTATATAAGAGCACTTGTATGTATATTTAAAAGCATCTATACAGCTACGGCCAAGATAATAGTACCATTTCATAATTTCCATTTCTATTTTTTAATAAAAAAATCTTAAACTGACCAATTGATGTCATCAAAGTTTCTGCGCCGAGATGTTGACTTACAGGAAGTAAAGTTTCTTAAATTCTGTAATCGACATAAATATCTTTATTTTTTTCAAGTTGAAAGTCAATTATTATCTGTTTTAAGTTATTTGTGGTAGGTTTCCGTTTTTTTTGTAAAAAAGTTGTTAGTTTGATTTTTCTAAAAAAAAAATCAAGAAGTTAAAAAAGTAATTTATTCTTGAGACACAAAATAATTTGTTATTAACTGTAACATTTTTAACTTTCAATAGGAAGTTATTGTAATGGGTCCGATTTGTCGAATTGAAAATTTTGATATTTCTCGACGTTTCAAGGTTCCTATGGCCTAAATAAAAGATTTTTAGAAAGATGTACGTCCGTACGTTCGCGACCAGTAGAGATATCGACTTCAAATACATTTTGCTATACAGATAATAGTGCAGAAAGATGCAGAAAGGGCTTTCATAAAAATTGAGTGGGTGGTCCATAGCAGGTTAAAAAAAGGTGAACATTTTGGTTAACCCTAAATATCTAACGATCCAATAACTTGAATTAAATTTTATACTGACGATGATTTTATAAATAAAATTTTCGACATTTGCTAAAATTTTGAGAAAAATCGGATTGACAGTTTTTTTTTAACAAAAAATAAAAACTTGGTAGAAAATTCAACAAAAGTTTGTAAAAATTGATTTTCTACTCAAATATCTTTTAAAAAATTTGAGATTTGGAAATCATAGTAACTAATTTTCACTCATTAGAAATATTGTTTTCAACATTTAGTAAAATTTTGAGAGAAATCGAATTAAAAGTTTTGTTTACAAAAAATAAAATCCTAAAAAAAAAGTAAAAAGTTGGTACAAATTGATTTTCGACTCAAATATCTTTTCAAAACTATGAGATATTGGCTTTAAGGTAGGTAGGTAGAAATGGCGATCTCAAGGCAAATTAGCCTGAGATCCAATTAGCGCTGTAGTGCACCGTTTTGATACCAAAAACTCGTTTGACCTGTGATAGAAAGGGGAAAGATTTATAGAGAAGCTTCATAGCGATTATGTTAGAGCCATTTTGTCGCATTGAAAAATAAGATTAGGTCTCTAATCTTTGTCTCAGATAGCTTATCAAGTTCGTGAAAGAATGCTTTTCCAAAGTACACACAAGGGCAGGACATTTGCAGAGGAAATGGATTATCGTTTGACAGTATTCTCTCCAGCCTTGTCTTTTGGCTGATGACAGAACTTGCTTTTAAATTTTAAGAGAGTCTTTATACGGTTGGTAAAACTTATGTTTGTAGCAGATATTGAAAATTGTCCTCGTCATTTTCCTAACAGTTCTTCATTTCACCAAGAACGAAGGGTTTTACGGCGATATTTAATTGGGCAAGAGACTCTAAAAGCTTTTCTTATAATTAGGTGTCAAAATGTTTCACCTTTGATTCAAGGTCTCCTATTGATTTTGTGAGATTCGGTAAGTTGCTTAGTTTGGAATTAGCGATTTGACTGAATTTCTTCCAGTCAGTTCTTTTGGAATTTCTATAAGTAGGAGGTTTTTCGACTCGAAATTAATTTGAAAAAGAATCCACTTGTGATCCGAAAACGAATTTAAAGGGGAAACTCTCCAATTCTCCACTAATAAATTACGGTTGTTTACTAAAGTAACATCAAGCACATTCTTCCATCCATCATAATTTTCAGAGCTCGGAAAGACGAAAGTGGGAGTATTGCCTCTGTTTCAAATGCTCATTTGCGTCGCCTCCGATCAGAAGGTTTGGCTTTTTGATCTTTGCACACTTAAAGTGCTTTAGATTAATCTGGATGACCTTCAGCCCGTTTTTAATTGTTTATAGCTGCAGAGCTGGGGCCCGGCAACTCGCTGGGGTCCTCGATTTCGCTAACAACATCGTCAACCTCTACGTTGTCATCAGCTTTGTCGGTGTCTGTTCCCTAACTCAGCAGAATTTTATTTTTGGCATTCATTATGCCAAAACTTAGTTTGTACTCGGCCTTTTCGAGAGCCCCTAGACTTTCCTCGCTAATCCTCAGAAGGTTCTTCTGCCTTAACTACAGCACAATCGTGCATGGGGACCAGCGGATTTTGCCTCTAAAGATCGCGGATCATATCCTGTCCGCTTGGCCTTATGCTCATGAGCGGCAACCAAATGCGAGCCTTCGGTTGTCTAGGGATGTCCTTAGCTGGGATAAGCTTGAGCTTCAAGCCCTACCAGTTTTTGCTAACCTTAGCAATGCTTTCACTAAGGAAATCCATAGAAAACCTGTCCGCACACTTGATTAACCTATACCCCCTGAGCATCTCGCCAGAGTCAAAACTAGAGTAGGGGCCCTCACTGTTTGATATAATGTATGAAAACACCATCTTTGAGAGCTTGCCCTCAATAGAATTCCACACGTTAAGCAGACCTTTGCTGTTTGTGGAGAGTTCATCCACAACTGGTACTTGGAGGTCATCCCTGACAACCTCACTAAGAGAACGCAGTTGCGCTGCTCCAGAAGATGGTACTTTCACTAGCTTTGTCCGGTTGTCAAGCTTGCTCTTCTTCTGAGACGTGCAGATCTCTACCTGAGATCTGTTTCGCTTAACGGCCTTTTCTCGGCTGGCCAGAAGGTTGTTGTATTCATTAACAACCTTCTTTAACTTTATTTTATCTTGGGCGTCCCTCTCATGAATTGGCAAGAATGTGGAGGCCATTTTGAAGCGGTTCCTGAGAAGAGCGCCGATGGTTTTTTGGTTCCTTGATTTGCACTGCTACTCAAAAGTGCTGGAACTACCAGCGCTAAATGAGCTCCCCTTTAAGGAAAAAAAAGAGGTCAGCCCTGTCAGAGCCGATATACCAGGGTAAGGCAGAAAATAAGACGTACCCTGCCAACGCATCCGAATGAGCTCATTAGCTAGTTTGCTAGTTCTAACTAGTTTGCCCCCCAGCCTTTCATTCTTCTGCACGGATTATGTAAGACGCTCACAGCACCACTGAAATTAGGGACCCCGTATCTATGGTAAAAATGCATTGCTAAGGCTTGCTAGTATTAAGGAGTAGGAAACTTCAGCAATTCAACCTGACCTTATCTGATCCCAATATTGACAACGTGCAAGACAACTGTGGGGATCATTACCACCCGGCACCCACTAGGAGGGGTTTGAAACGAGGCTTTTTGCCGGGACCTTACAAAAAAACAATACTAAATCTTGGTAAAAATTTACTTTCGACTCAAATAGATTTTCAAAAATTAAAAATATTGACTTCAAACTTTTTTTATTTCATAGAAAAAATTGTTTTCGATATTCAATAGTTTTTTTTTATAAAATCCAACAATCCGAGGCATTTCAGCCTCTTTAAATTTTTGCATTCGTGTAGTGCGGCTATAAGGATAGAATCCCTGTGCTAAACAGTACTTCCAAAATTAGGCTCATGGATAGGCAGATGACCATACTAAGAAGTATGGATATTACGGTTAAACGTTTTTAAGATACCAGTCCAAATGTGAGGATTATACTTGAGTTTATGAAAGGTATGAAGAAATTGACAACCACGCGCAAAATAAAAAGCTTACAACACGTCAAGATACCGCATAAAGCCATCAAAAACAATTTGTTTGTATCACAAATTCAGGCCACAAATTGATTTGCTTGTTTCAAACCGACGTGACGAAGCGTTAGACAAAATTTAAGAGCCAACTCCAACCTTTTTTACAAAAAAGCTTCTTTTAGCAGCCCATAAATCAGCAAGGCTGCATTTTGCTGTAAGTCATATAAGCTGGATCTAAGAGCAGAAAATGGATCTGTTAAGTAAATAAATGTCATGATAAACGTCTTAAAACAGATGTGACAATAAGTCGCAACTTCGGTGACAGCATCGTAATTGTTTGTTCAGCTTTTTTTTCAAATGGAAAGACTGAAATTGCATTTGTGTTCGGAATGATTAAAAGTATGCTAAGTTGTTAGAAGAAGTTTTGGTTGAGAGAGCTGAAGAGTTATGCGAAACTGATATCATATTCCAGCAGGATAACGCTCCCATCTGCGTTTTTTGAAGGATGAGATACTAGTTGGAGGAGATATTAACATTTCTCGATAAGCCGTCTTGAAATCCTAATTTAAATCCCAAAGAAAATCTCTGGGGATTTAAGAACGCCAGTTTAAGAACGTTCAAGAGCTTCGAGATGCAATAATTAAACAATGGACCATAATTACCGTGGAACTGGACAAATTGGGGCATCCGTAACAAGGCGAATGATCGGTCGTAAGAGCAAGTGGTGGGCCTACAAAATATTTCAATAAGTAAGTACTCTTTGTACATTTTCTTATTTCATAAAAATGTATGGTTATGTCATGCAGCAAACAAAAATTTCCTCAAAACCATGTTTTTAAAATCCAACGAAGAAGAGATTCATCAATACCAAAGTCACGAACTTTCGACGATAAAATTTGGATGCCAAACTCTATTACATGTTTTTAAAATTTCAAGTGCAATAATCTTACTTTTTCCAAAGCGATGTAAAGATTTATTTCACTTTTTCCATGACCTTGGTATAAGATAGCTCTACAGAGCAATGTCTAGTTTTGGCATCTCTGTCAAACTTATCCGTTTGTGCAGAATGACGATGGAGAATGCACGCTGACTTATCAAAGTCGGAAAAGATCTTACCGATGCGTTTGATGTCAAAAAAGGTTTTAGACAAGGCGATGCACTGTCATGCGACTTCTTTAATATCGTTCTGGAAAGAATTGTGCAAAACTCAACCGTCAACACTAGAGGCACAATCTTCCAAAGGTCCATCCAAATACTCGGATACGCAGATGATATTGACATAATTGGAAGATCAAAGCGTGATGTCAGTAAAGCGTTGTTGAGTATTGCGACGGAAGCGAAGAAGATGGGTTTAGTGGTCAATGAGGGCAAGACCAAGTATGTGCTGTCATCAAAAAAGGACAACAACGACGCCTTGAACAAAACGTCACCATAGACAGCTATAACTTTGAGGTAGTTAAGGACTTTGTCTACCTAGGCAACGCTATTAATGCAGACAACGACACCAGCGCTGAAATCAAACGAAGAATAACTCTTGCAAATCGCTGCTCCTTTGGACTTAGAAGGCAATTGAGAAGTAAAGTCCTCTCTCGAGCATCTAAAAACACCATCTATGACATATTGCGTACTATTTTTACTTCAAGCCACTTTGACATAGAGTCCACTATGACCAAAAATGTATATCCCTGGAATGGTCCAGCAAAATCTATATGCAAGGTGTTCCATGGATCTTCTGGGGGCTTAATAAATTGTCGTGGTGCTGCTGGTGGATTTCCTTTGTTTGTTTGACATTGGTCACAGCGTTGGACTTCTAATTCTATTTGCTTATCAAGGTTAGGCCACCACACATAGCTACGGGAATAGGCCTTCATTAAATTGATTCCCGGATGATAACCATGAAGAAGTTTCAAAATTTGATTTTGATATGTGGGAGGTACAACTACTCTACTACCCCACAAGATACAGCCCTTATGAGTAGAGAGTTCCGTCTTCCTACGGATATACGGAATAAGTTCTTCTGAACTTTCAAAAATTGTTGGCCATCCATTTAAAATTAATCGCAAAACTCTTGACATTACCGGATCCTTTGCAGTCTCTCTAGATATTTAAGCCGCTGTCATTGGCGGATTACTACGCATCTCCAACATCAATATGTCAGCCGGACCATTTTTTTGAGCGTCAATTGACGATGGTAATGCCAAAAGACTCATACAATCAGCATTTCCATTCTTTGGCCCTGGTCTATACTCCATTGTATAGTCATAAGCGGACAACAGCAGGCACCAACGTAACATTCGGGGTGAGATCATTAGTGGTATTTGTTTACGTCTATTAAAAATTCCCAACAACGGCTTATGGTCAGTGATAATTATTATTTCACGTCCAGCAACATATTGGTGGAAATGTTTCATTCCAAAAATAATAGCTCTTTGTCCATATGAGCGTAGTTTCGCTCGTGGACTCCAAGAGTGCGAGAGGCAAATGCAATGGGACGCTCTGTTCCATTTTCCTTACCACTGTGTGTCAGAACGGCGCCAATCCCATAAGGCGAAGCATCGCAAGAGAGAACCAACGGCTTAGAAACGTCATAATGTATTAAAATGGTATCTGAATCAAGCAAATTTTTTAGTTCGTTGAAAACACCTTGATGTTCATCAGTCCATTTCCATTGCACATTTTTATCAAGCAATCGATGTAATTTTTCGGCAACAGATGATTTATAAGGTAAAATGAGTTATAAAAATTAAGTAACCCCAGGAAGGATTGCAACATCTCTTTGTTTTCAGGAATAGGTGCCTGTTGAATCGCTCTCACTTTCTCTTTGTTAGGGGAAATTCCATCCCCACTAACATGGAAACCAAGAAAGTCCAATTCGCGTTGAGCAAATAAACACTTATTTTTGTTTACTGTCACGTTTGCTTTAGCTAATTTTTCAAAAACTGCTTCTAAATTACATTTGTGGTCAGATTCGTCTTTTCCAGAAACGATAATATCATCGAGATATGCTTTTACGCCCTTTATACCGACCAAAAGACTATCCATACATTTTTGAAACAAACCTGGAGCGGCCGAAACACCAAAAGGTAATCTACGCACCTTATATAATCCCTTGTGTCTATTAAGGGTCAACAACTCAGCAGAGGCGTCATCCACAACCAGTTGCTGGTAGACCGGTTGTAAATCTAACTTTGAGAATACTTTGCCTTCTGAGATTGCCGCCATGACCTCTGAGACAGTTGGTAGGGGGTAAGCATTGGTTTTTATCACCGCATTTACAGTGCTCCGGTAATCACCGCATATTCTTACCAAACCGTCAGACTTAGGCACAGGTACTAAGGTAGGGGGTAAGCATTGGTTTTTATCACCGCATTTACAGTGCTCCGGTAATCACCGCATATTCTTACCGAACCGTCAGACTTAGGCACAGGTACTATGGTGCCCAACGGGAAAACATGACAGGCTCCAAAATTTTTTGTTGAACGAGTTTTTCAATTTCTGTTTCAACTGCTGGCTTCCAGGCGATTGGACACTGACGATGCTTGAGGAAAATTGGATTTGATCCTGGCAATATTTCCAAAGAAACAGGCGGCCCTTTGTGAGCACCCAATTCTTCGCCGAAAACGTTTCGAAATTTCCCCTCCAAATTCATAGCATTCCCTGCAACCTCTAACGCGCAAACACCTTGAACAGAAATTCCCAAAATTGGAAACCAGTCTCTTCCCATCAAACACCGCCCACCACCTGCAACAACAACAACTGGCAATTTATAATATTTATTATTATATTTTATATTCACCAAATTTATACGATCCCAAGTAACTTCTGAAATCACGGTGCAAGCCGCACCAGAGTCAACCTCAAAAGACTCTATAACCCCATTAATCCAAACCTGTGTCAAAATCTTATTTGACATTGCTGTCTGGATGTGATTTAATTCATAAAAATAGTTTGATGATCCCGTTGATTCACAAAGCTGATGTTCGGGCACGTCTTGAACTGGTCTTTCATCTACTACGTGAATAGCTTGTTGTTGACGATTAGCTGCATTTTTTTTATAACATGCTTTGCTTCAGTGGCCTTTTACTTTGCAGAAATCACAGTTTTCCTCTTTATAAAAAACACTCATCAGCGAAATGATTGCCATCGCATCGAAAACATCGCAAATGTTCTGGTCTCTGGTACTTCTTCTAAGTTGACATTGCCATCACTTCATTATTGCAACGGACGTTGAGTACGTTGCGCTGGGCTGCTTCTTGTGCAACTGAAATTTCGTAAGCCCTTTTAAAATCTAACTTCAGTTCACTAAACAGACGTTTTTGTAATGACTCATCGGCCACTCCGCAAACAATCTGATCTCTCAGCATTTTGTCTAGTTCCATGAAATCGCAGTGTTCAGATAATTTTCTTAAGTCTTTAACAAAATCAGCAATTGATTCCCCACTCTTCTGAACACGTTGGTGGAACGTAAATCGCTGTACTATTTCATTTGGTTTAGGATGAAAATGAACATCCAACCAAATCTAGGTGTCACTTTGAAGTCTGCTGTCACTTGGTATTCAGGTCACAGGGTGACTCCAAGACACCACAACACTCATTATCCAGGTTCTCATTTATGGCGCTGAGGCCTGGACCCTGTCAAAGAAAGATAAGAACATTTTAGGATGCTTCGAGAGAAAATTTCTTCGGGTTAATTTTGGTCCCGTACGCATAGATGGAGAATGGAGGAGAAGATATAACGACGAACTGTACGGGCTGTACAGCTACACTGACCTAGTTAGCAGAATTAAAGTCTAACGGCTTAGATGGCTGGGCCATGTAGAGCGAATGGATATCAACAGAAGGCCGGAAGGTCTTCTTATCCAATCCGGAAGGACGGCGCAGTAGAGGAAGACAGCGACTCAGGTGGCGCACTCAGGTAGTTGAAGACCACAACCAACTTGGCGTGCGAAACTGGAGACATTAAGTAACATTTTGTACTGCCTTTGGGAGATTGCAGTATTTGTATGCCGTAATTGTTGGTCATGCATAAATTTGGTTCGTCGAATGTGGGCGTATCTGGCAAATATTGAGAAGTTAAAGATCCTGAAATAATTATTGAGACCGTTAGAGTGAGCTTACTCGCATTGCCAAACGGTTCTTGTAGAAGGTCTTTCTTAATCTGGAGATTTTTGACACGAGAAA
This sequence comes from Eupeodes corollae, assembly GCF_945859685.1. Lineage (NCBI taxonomy): Eukaryota > Metazoa > Arthropoda > Insecta > Diptera > Syrphidae > Eupeodes > Eupeodes corollae. The sequence continues at coordinate 67,050,354 of NC_079147.1, forward strand.
TAAAGCCCAGTTGTCAAATGTGCCTAGAGGAAATAGAACACTAATAGTGCACTTATCAGGATCGGAGGTAAGTGCTTTGATTGGACTTGTTGAGTTGACCAGCTGAGTTACATTATTAAACTGAGCGAAGATCTCGCAACACACTTCTTCGGGTGTTCCCTAAATCGATAGTTGAAGCTATATGAAATGTTGTACACCGAAAACGCCCATATAGCAACAATTTCAGTACGAGGATAGAGAGAAAGTATTCTTTAGATGGAAACAGCCAAAGCATCAAATACACGAGAATTCGATACTTTGTCTACATTTGGACAGTTTATTGCCTTATACAGTTGCAATAATATAACACAACAAACATAATTACCAAAAAATTTAAATTAAGTTCCCTTTATTTTGGCCCTGGCTGTACTTTATATTATAAGCTTGGCACAGTGATTCATATCAAAGCTTTATCCTATAACAAATTGACATAGGCACTATAAAACATGGTTTGAGTTTGGATTTTTGTTATTGCAGAGTCAAACAAAAAATACGACTTTTTCAATCCCCTCCCTTCAAAAATTTCCAACGATAAAATGGTGTTTTCAGCTTGAATATATTTATGAACATACATATAATGTACATAAGTATTGTGGCTGTATGAAAAAATATGAAAATACAAACAATTTAAAACAAAAAAAAAAGAAATATGTTGAAGTTATTATATTTTAGTTGGCAATTTATGTTTGCTTGATTTTTCTATTAAATATTGAAGCCTATACTCGTATGTGAACTTGTGTGTTTGGCCCCAGCAGCGGGATATAAGAGATAACAATTATTTGCATAAATTGGATCATAGGAAAATTTACAAAACTTTTAGAGAATATGAAAAAAACAAAACATCATTCGAGCACGAGTTGAGTTTGAATACAAATTATTAAAAAAAGGGAAAAAATAAATACATGGTTTGAAGCTGCTCATAAATTTAAGTTAATTGTTGAAAAATCTGTTAAAATTTTTTAATTAGAAAAACATTCATGATGTACGTAGGTATGTTGTAAAAAATGCCAATCCAAGAGGTTAAATATATTTTTTTTTGGGAATAGAGTTAGGAGTTGAAATTCAGTAATGAACTTTTGACCCATTTCTGTGAGTTAAATAGAATAATTCCAAAAATCAATTATAAACTAATATAGCTTCGAAATTGCTTTCTGCCTTTAGAAATAATTTTCGATTTTTTTTTTATTTTTATGTTGTTTCGTTTAATAAGGAAAAATGTTTTTTATTCAATTGTTCTGTCACTGTGACAGTACCGAACATTTACAGTTACCGTTACAGTGTGACAACAGTGTTTTATTAGAAAGGGTTAGGTAAGATAAGGTTAAAGTGGCTGTCCGTGATAGAGTAGGACACACTTGAGCCTGTTTAATGTTCCATTATAATACTACATGAATCTTGAAGATTTTCTCTAAGTTTAATGAAAGGAGTTTGAGTCCTCTACGAAACATAAAAGCCTGATTATGCTAAAATGGCTTAATCGTTAAAGAAGAATTTTCCTCGGTAAATCTTGTGTTTTTGAGCTAGAGCAGGCATGTACAGAGGAAATAAAGAACTGTTTACACCTTTCTCATCCATACAGCTTCTTTAAAAATCAATAATTGATAATAGGCCTTTAGTTCCCACGCTTATAACACCGATTATTGAGATTATATGCGATACACTTAGCGATAGCGAGCACCTTGATCGCTTTGAATCTAGTGTAGGCCAGAAATGGCGAGTCATTTTGTCGCATTGAGAAAAAAGATTAGGTCTCTAATCTTTATCTCAGATAGCTCATCAAGTTCTTGAAAGAATGCTTTTCCAAAGTATTTCATTCTAGTGTTTGCCAAAGCAGGACATTTGCAGAGGAAATGGATTATCGTTTCACTTTGGTCATTACAATTACGGCAAAAGGAGTTGTAGGAGATACCAAACTTCTCTGCATGAACTCCTATAGGCCAATGTCCGGTACAAACAGCAACAAACCTGGCTATGTCTTGCCTTGGCCTGCATAGAAGATCGTTTGTACGGGTTTTATTATAGGTGGGCCATATCTTCCAAGATATAATGCAGTTGGGTAAATTGCTCCACCTTCAGTTTGATTCAGTTTGGTAGATAGAAAAGATTTTAGTCTTCATAGCACCAAGAGGAATGTTAACCATTTCCGCAAGTGAGATATGAAGGGCCGATCCTTGGCTGGCTAGCTCGTTAGCCCGTGCATTTCCCACGATACCAATATGGCAACGAACCAAGATCAGGGTGACACCGAGGGTAATATTCAGGCTCGCAAGCTCATCGCGACAATGCTGGACCAATTTAGATGAGGATATGACCGAGTTAATGGCTTTGACAGCTGCCTGATTGTCTGTAAAGATAGCCGCATTTCGGTTTTGGTTTGGGTTTTGTTTAAATATCTTACTTGCCCCCTTATTGCCAGCACTTCAGCCTGAAAAACGCCAGCAAAGTCAGGAAGCCTAAAGGATTTGGCTACATTTAGGGACTCAGAAAAGATCCCAGAACCAACTCCGCACTCCATCTTTGATCCGTCAGTAAAGATGTCGAAACCTATCGACACGATGTCATCCTCCCAATCTTCTCTCGATGGGAAAATAACCTTAAAACCCTTACTAAGGTTCAAAGTAGGAGTGCAGTAGTCAGTGTCTACCGATATAATATCTGAGGGAATCAATTTCGTTGTGTTGCTGTGACCATAAGGTTTTGACAACCAGTTATTTGAAAGTTCGATTGGTAGAAGATCCAAAATAACGTTTAAGATGTCAATTGGGCAAGTACGCATGGCCCCTGTGGTGCCCACGTAAGCTGTTCTCTGAACCTTCTTTAGCTTATTAATATTTTAGGCTTTGCTAAGAGCAGGCCACCACACAATCGACCCATATGTTAAGATTGGACGTACTACCGCTGTCTACGTCCATAAAATCATCTTCGACTGAAGTCCCCACTTTTTGCCGAAAGTTTTGCTGCAGGCGTAGAAGGCAACACAGGCCTTCTTAACCCGTACTTCAATATTTAGTTTCCAGTTTAGTTTAGGGTCGAGTATAACAGTTATGAACTATTAGATAGAGTTTGTAGAGTCCAGAGATTTGATAGCGGAGTGACTATCTGAGAAAATACTGATATCATATTATTCCTTAAGCCAGGAAAAGACTTCTTTTATCTTAAAAAGTTCGGCCTGGAACAAGCTACAATGATTGGGAAGGCGGAATGAGAGACTTGATTTCAGTCGTTCGGAATACACACCTCCACCAAACCCTTCATTTTTGTTTGATCCATTTGTATAAAAGTGAATTGCCTCGTCTTCCAGGAATTTCCTATTCTCCCAGAAAGATCTGGGGCGTATAGAAATCTGGAAGTTTCTGTCGAATTGCAGTTGGGGAATGGTGAAGTCTGCGTGCTTTGGAATTGATTCTAAATACCTAAGAATCACGGAGTAGCCAATGTTGTTGTTAGCCCACTGCGACGAAGCTTTGAGGCGAATAGCACAGTTTGCATCAGCTGCTTACACATTTGCTAAGTATATCAGGTACAGTACGGTAACCAGTGCTGTAGATGCGGCTGTGCAAAGTGATCCGATTATGCATAGGCAAGCTGAACGTTGGACTTTATTTACTCTGGTACGGTATTTAGCTTTTTCTAAATCAATCAGGCATACTACCACACCGCACAGTAAAATCGGTCTATATAATCGGTGCATAACTAATACTTAATTTGGGGTTGTAAGCCCGATTTATTACCAAAAGCTTTTCTGACTATTTCTTATACATTGAGTTTCCAAATTAGTTTTTTTGTCTTAAATAAGACCCTTTTACCTATCCTCGTTTAAGCAATTTAATTGGATGAATTTAATAAAGGGAGGGTTAACAAATGAAATTTTGTTTTTCTATAAAAATAGGACTATTTCGAATATGTGTGGGTTGTAACCTAGTCTACACCGATCAGCCCAAAATAATACGCATAAGTAATCACTGTGAAACCCTCCACATCCAGACCGTTTAAAAAATAAAAAATAAGGTAACGCAATAGTCCGTTGCGAACTAGGGCCTCTCAATCATTCCTGTGTGCTACTACTGTTTTTAGGGATAGAGGCGACCTAAGTTATAAGCCGAATCCGAAAGCTTTTTTTGAGAAAGCACTTTTCATGACAAGAAATACTCTTGGAGGATTTGTCCATTCCTCGCAAGAGCCAGCACCTATGCAAAAACTTTAGATGGCACAGGAAGGGATTGAGCCCAAGACCATTGGCATGATAGTCCAACGCACTAACCATCTTGCCACGGGTACAACTATCATTACCAGTTAGAATTTCATTTATCACCAGCTTTCATAGGAGAGGAGAATAAACACCACCTTGCAGTGCCAAGTACTAACGAATCTTCTAGCAAAAGAGTTGCCTAGTTTGACGTTAATTGGTCAACCTTAAATTAATTAATTTTCCAAACCCTCTACGTTCAGAGATGTTAGTGCAAATGTGATGACAAATGTGTCCCCGTTGCTAAAAACGTATTCGATGTCAAGGAAAGCAACAAAAGTGAACTCTGTATGATGATGCGAGTATTCGATGGGGTGTACTAATGTGTGTAACACCGTTTTATCCAATTTCCCATCTTAGTCGTTGGACTTTTACCCTTCTGGCTAAGTCTACGTCGCTGTACAGACCGTACAGCTCATCGTTCCATTTTCTCCTCCACTCCCCTTCGATGCATACGGGACCGTAGATCACACAAAAAACTTTTCTCTCCAAACGACCCAAGGTGCTTTCATCCGCTTTTGTCATAGTCCATGCTTCTCCACCGTATAGCAGGACGGGGATGATAAGGATCTTATATAGCAACACTTTGGTCCCTCGAGATGACTTTAACACTCAATTGCTTTCTTAGTCCAAAGAAACAGTGGTTAGCAAGAGTTATTCTGCGTTTGATCTCCGCGCTAGTGTTGTTTTCTGCGTTTGGCAGGGATGCAAAAACTAGACATGGCTTTATACAGCTCGTTCTGTAGATGCTGTCATATGCGGCCTTGAAATCGATGAAAAGATGGTTGGTGTCGATTTGGTGTTCTTGGGTTTTTTCCAGGATCTGCCGTAATGTGAATATTTGATCAACTGTGGACTTTCCTGGTCTAAAACCACACTGATAAGGACCTATCAGGTTGTTGACGATGGGCTTTAAACGTTCACATATCACGGCAGAGAAGATTTTATAGGCGATGTTAAGTAGACTGATTTCTCTATAGTCGGTGCAGTTTAGAGGGTCTCCTTTTCTAAGGATCGGGCAAACGATACTGAGGTTCAATTCATCGGACATGCTTTCTTCCGATCATATCTTACAGATAAGTTGGTGCATCCTCCTAACCAACTTATCTCCAGGTGCTTTAAAGAGCTCGGCATTCAAGCCATCCGCTCCAGCGGCTTTATTAGACTTCACCTTAGATATGGCAATCTCTACTTCGTCTAAGTCGGGAGGACGGGATTGTTGGCTTTCGTCGTCTATGTTGATTGTTGATCCCGCCTGACAGCGGAATTCAGTTCATCGTCGCCGTTATACAGTATGCAGAAGTTGTCCTTCCATATCCTCAGCATTGTTCCACTATGATGTTTCCACTTTCGTCTTTGCAGCCTTCGGTTCTAAGTTTATGTACCTGTGAATTTCGTTTCAGCTGTTCATAGAACTTTCGAACTTCATTCCTGCTTTTAAACCTCTCAACATCTTCGACCGCACGCTTCCATGCCCTCTCTTTTTCCTTCTGAAAAGTCGGCGTTCCTCTCGCCTCTTCTGCTCATAGAGCTAATGAGCAGCTCTCTTCCTATTATGCAGCGCCGCTTTGCGTGCCTGTTGTTTGGCTGCATTTGCCTGCCGACATTCCTCATCAAACCATGGGTTTCTTGTTGGTGGCTGTTTGAAACCCAGCACATCAGAGGCGGCTTCTCTGATTGCATCTTAGCAATGTTGACACTGGTTTTTGGATACATTGTGTTGGCGGCAGAGAACTTCGAGAGAGGTTACATGTAACTAGGTCGGAAAAGGATTTGGTGATCTCTCGCGATTGTAGTCGTTCGACGTTGTACCTTCTCCCAGCACCTCCCTGTTTTGCTTGGGTCTGGAAATCCGAAGTGCTAACTTGGCTTCAACGAGGTTGTCGGTGTGAGCTCCTCGGAAAGTTCGGACATCCATGATGCTGGAAGCGTGTCTGGCGTCGATCGCAATATAGTACATCTGATTGACGGTAGATTGATCTGGAGAAGTCCAAGTTCCTTTGTGGATGTTGAGGTGTGGAAAACGCGTACTGGCTACCATGACGTTTAGCCCCGCAGCAAAATCTATGAGCCTGAATTCGTTGTCGTAAGTGTTGTCGTGCAGGCTGTTCTTCCCGATTATTTCACCAAAGATGTCTTCCCTTCCTAACTTGGCATTTAAATCGCCCAGGACAGTTTTAATATCGTAGCTAGAACACTGCCCATATGTTTTGTCTAGGAGCTCGAAGAACTTATCTGTGGTGTTGTCGTCTTTCTCTGCTGTGGGGGCGTGAGCGCATATCAGGCTAATATTGCCGAATTTAACCGTGATGCGTATTGTCATGAGCGACTCAAGAGGCGCAAGACTTCTTGCCTAAATCTGGCTCCAATGACGAAGCCGCATTCAAATAAGCGCTGTTGGTTTTCGTGGTAGCAGTCAACATAGTAAATATCGCAGTTTTTCATCCTCTTTTTGCCCGGCCCATCCCATCGTATTTCCTGGATGGCGGTGATATCTGCTTTATAGCGGTCTAGAGCCTCCGCTAATTCTTCGGCCGCACGTGGTCTGTTAAGGGACCTAACATTCCACGTGCATATCAGAAGTTCGTTGTCCTTTATTCGTATGCGTTGGTTCGTTGGTTTCTTCCGTATCTGATGCTTGTTGGTGCTTCGCAACTATGAAAGCTTTTACGTGGCCAGAAAGTCACCGCGACGGCACAACCCCCAACCTGGAGGGTCAGATCCTAAGTATAATTCCAAGGATGGGGAGCCGGACAAAACCACTCCTTATAGGCCTGGGCTCTGAATAAGTCGAAGATGCCCTATAAGGTGTTCACTAAGTAGTTCAACCTTACTGGAACTGTGGACTCCACCGTTGATTCCATCTCGGGAATTCCTCCGCTGCCCTCTGGATAAGGAGAGGTTCCTTAGTGGAAACACCTCCCTCGTTTGCTGCCCTCAACAACTTTCCACTGGGGTTGGAACCCAATCTCCAGTTGAGGTACTAGGCACCCGATGTTCACCACGGGGAGGTGAGAGTAGGAGTTGATAGACAGAGGTGGGTTTTGAGAAAAAAATGTGGACGCTCGTGTCCTCTTGAATGCACATGTCTACCATTTGAACATCAACATTTTCCATACATAACTGATTTTTCTCTCACTCAAATTTCTAATTATGCTGTGTTAAAAAGTTGAGATCGGATAGATGGATCAGATGCGATATCGCCTATTAATTTTAAGCAATACTCGACTCCACTCTGTTTGGCTGTATTTAATAAATCAATGTCATCTGGAATTTTTCTAAACAAATACAAGATATCTTACATTAATCCAATTTATAAAACTTGGTTAAAAATGTTGGCATGAAATTAAAGACCATTTTTAAGACCATTTACCTTAACACTTTGAAAAAATCATTACTGATCAACTTAATTTTGCTGTTAAAAATGGTCTGTCTTCCAAAACAATATGGATTTGTTAAAGGTCGCTCAACTAACACAAACATTGGTCTTTTTATTGATTTTTGGAATTTAACTCTGGAGTACACACGCCCTATTTTTTTACACCAATGCACGCGTGGCCTACTATGGTGGACCATTTAATATTGTTAATAATTTAATAAATGAAATAAATATTTTTACGTAATATGCCTTAAACATTTAATAACCATAATCTATGAATTTTAGATTAGAGTTTAAAGTAAAAAAAGTTTTTGAAAAACTGCTACTTAAAAGGCTTAACAAAATAATTGAAGAAAGAAGACTAATTCCGAGCCATCAGTTTGGATTTGGAAATAAACATTCCACGATAGACCAAGTGCATCGTATTACGGATGTTGTGGAAAAGGCACTTGAAGAAAAACAAGTATGCTCGTCTGTATTCTTAGATGTTGCTCAAGCTTTTGACAAGGTTTGGCACTTGGGACTTGAGTACAAACTGCATAGGGACTTCCCCAGGCAGTACTACGAAATACTGAAATCCTACGTTACGAACCGACTCTTTAGAGTACGGTACGACCAAAATTACTCGGAACTTAAGAAAATTGAAGCCGGTGTACCACAAGGAAGTGTCCTAGGACCAACCCTGTATCTGTTATATACAAGGGATATTCCAGTGGACATCAACGCTATCATGGCCACCTTTGCTGATGATACTGCAATATTGGTGCCAGATAAATCCGTTACGAAGGCTACACAAAAATTGCAAAATGCAGTCGATAAAGTTAGTGATTGGACGCACAAATGGCGTATCAAATTAAACGAAACAAAATCGACGCATATAAACTTTACAAACAAAAACATAAACAATGTTCCAATTTTTATAAACAGTACAGAAGTACCTTACTCCAAAACCGCCAAATACCTTGGAATGAATTTGGATGCAAAGCTTAAATGGAAAGAACACATCAAAAAGAAAAGAGAAGAACTAAACTTGAAGTACAGGAAAATGTACTGGTTAATAGGAAAGAACTCTGACCTATCTATCCAGAACAAACTAATGTTATATAAGCAAGTATTCAAACCCGTTTGGACATATGGCATCCAACTATGGGGCTGTACAAAGAAAACAAATGCTGAACCCATCCAAAAATTCCAAAGCAAGGTCCTTCGTGGAATAATAAATGCCCCTTGGTATATAAGAAATAGCGATCTACATCGTGACCTTCAAATTGAAATGGTTACAGAAGTGGTTAAGAAACACGCTGTATCACACAATCAGCGACTGCAAAGTCATACTAACTCTGAAATGGAGACCGTATTAAATGTACGAGACAATGTTCGGAGATTAAGAAGAACCAAGCCTCATGAGCTGATGGGCTAAAAGCTACGGGAAAGTGTTATAACCCTAAACTTCCCCCAGTGCGATTTAAAAATTAAGAAATAAAATTCATTTGTCGATCTTTTATAGATTGGTCCTGATTCACCGGTGGTTTTAGTGCGGTAAGAGTCCCACACTACTCGGTACCGATTCTTACCGAGTGTCTTTTGAAGATTTCCATCGGATATAAAAAAAAAAAAAAAAAAAAATGTTAAGACGAAAACTATTACTGTGGTCTTCTATAGTAAGCCACGAGTGCACTCCAGTGTTAAGTAAGCCAATTATATGTTTTGTGTACTGATATTGTAAAGGCTTTTGATCATGTTGACCATTTACTACTTTTGAAAAAGTTGCAAATATGAGGCTTCAATCCCAATTTTATAAAATGGTTAAATTTTTATTTGTCTAATTTTTGTTTTAATAATAAACGCACACTCAAGGGCACAGCACTAAATTCCACACGGTTTTTTCTTCCTTATTGTATAAGTCTGTTTAGATCGGAATTTATTGAACTTATCATATTTTGCCGTTGCAGTACCACATCCGAAGAAGAGGGATGTGAGTCTGAAAACGAACATGAAAAGCTAAGAGTACTATCATTAGCGAAAAAATGTATTAGATTAGATGTTGCAGACAGGAGATCATTTATAACAATTAGAAAGAGTGTTGGAGATAAAACAGAGCCCTGGGGCACACCAGCATTTATTTTATGGATTTCAGACTTGAATCCATCTAATAAATACTACTTGTATTTTACGATTCGAAAAGAAATTACTAACCCATGTAGCAGGGAATCGTGTAAACCGAAAGCACGCATTGTCGATAAGAGAGCTTGATGCCAAACCCTATCAAATGCTTTTGAAAAATTAAGTGCAATAATATAACTTTCTCCAAAACCTATTGCCACGTAAGAAATATTGTCGGACATTTTTTGAGCTGATAATTAATCAGTGTTTCTCTGACCATGAGTCAGTGGCATGATGGTTAGTGCGTTGGACTGTCATGCAAGGGGTCTGGGTTCAATCCCTGCCTGTGCCACCTTAATTAAAAAAAAATAATTTTCGCGGGTACTGCCTCTTGCGAGGAATTGACAATTCCTTCAAGAGTAATTCTTGTCATGAAAAAGTGCTTTCTCAAATTAGCCGTTCGGATTCGGCCTTAAATTGTAGGTCCCTTGCATTCCTGACAACAGTACTCGCACACAGGAATGGTTGAGAGTTGTAAGTCACTAGGCCCTGGTTCGCACCGGACTGTTGCGCCACCCCATTTCATTTCATTTTTCCTGACCATGGCAAGAAGAGACGTAAGGCAATCGGTCGAAAATTAGAGGGTGAGGAAAATTCGCCTTTTTTGGGGTTGGGCTCGACAAATGCGGTTTTCATCCGCTCGGAACGAGACCTGAGGAGTAGGACAGATGAAAAAGCTTACGCAGTGGTTTTGTCAGCGCTAAAGAACACCTCTTCAGAACAATAGCGGGGATACCATCCGGACCAGCGGATTTATGTATGGAAAGATCTTTTAGGACTCTCGCCAAAATACCAGTGGGAAAAGAGATTGGCCGCATAGAATTATTAACGCGCTTAATGACAGACGGAGTCATGACATTCAGCGTTGAATTGGTGGTGAACTGCCTACCAAAAAGATTAGCTTTTCCAAGAGAGCTTACAAATGGAGTTTCATTAACAACGAGCGTGGGCATCGAGGAAAAGGAAAAAGTCCTCATGGTTTTTACGAATGACCAAAAATGTTTACTGTCATTGCTGTATTTTTTGCCGTAATTTTTCGTCATGTAAAAATTAAGTTAGTAGAATATGGGCGTTGCATGTCTTCCTGGCATAGTTGAACTTATTCCGCTTTTCCTCAGTTGAGTTGGCTTTTAAACAACGGGAACTTACCTTCTAGTCCCTAATAACCTCTTTACAGTTTGTATGGATGCGTTTTCCTTAGGCCTGATGCTTTATACTCCATCCGGAATAAAATTCTAATTCCCAAAAGAATTAAACTTGTGATTATATCAACGTCACTATCAAGGAAGCATAGTGACCAGTTAAATATCCTGAAATAATTATTGAGACCGTCCCAGTTGATTTTCTAGTACTGCCAAACGGTTCTCTTATAGGAGATCTTTATTTAACTGCAGACGGGTTCTTCCCAAAATCAATACAACTGTTATCAATTCTACCACAAGGAAGTCACTTGAGGCCACTCCTGTTTCTAATTTTTATAAATGATCTTCTGGCCATTTATAAACATTGTCAATGTTTGATGTTCGCCGATGATGCTTAATTATTCTCAGATATATCCTCAGTTTCAGATTGTTGCCTTCAATAGGATAATCAAGGTTTCTTGAATTGGTGTCAATATTATCATCTCCATTTAAAACGAAATTAAAAAGCGAGCCTTATAGTGTAAATGTTTGATCTTTTATACTGAGTCCTTAAATGTGTCTCTGTAGGAGTGTGAAACATTTAAATGCTCTTAACTAATAAAATAATTATTTTATAAAATTAATTAAAAGTTAAGAAAACTTAAATCGTTACGAAAAAAAAAAACTTCTACCGTAGACAGTCAGCGTAAAGGTATGCGGCTGTCACCGGCACACTACATACTACACACATATTGTGCAACATGAGTTGCCACACTTTTATAATCATAAGAGTAGAAGTAGAACTTTTGCCAACTTTTTTTATTTGTTGGTCCTACCATTCCAAATTTTTGTCATAATTTTATATCCTTCGGTCGTCCATCTCTGCGTTCATTATGTAGATATAATTTAGAAGGATATTCTTTTTGGCAAACTCAGCCACACCGATGTGAGTGTCTATCTCTCTTTTTTTCTATACAGGGTGTCCCATTACTAATGGTCCAAAAAGAATATGTTGTAGGGTCAAGACCTGAACTAACAGAATGAAGCAACTTTTTTGATACTAAAAAAGAGCAACAATAAACATCACATTAAATATTAAAGTGGAATATTAGGTTTTATTATCATTGACTTATCGAGGCATTTATCCAGGCATAAGGTACCTCTCACATCTCTTCTCACCATGTTTTGAATCAATACTTATGGGACACCCTGTGCATCTGTATGAATCACACACAAAATTCTATCCTATAAGGACAATTCATTTGTGTGGTGTACTCATCAAGAAGGAACTATTTAATTAATCAAACTATTATTATGCTCAAAGTTTTTTGAATTATCATGAATCACGTGGTGTTTTTTTTTCTGCTTTTTTCCAGAAAATACTTTGTTTTTGTGTAGTTTGTGGCAAACGTTGTGACAATGTGTCACACTGTTCCAGATTATATTATTTTTCTGTTTTTGAAAACGTTGGCTTTAATGGAAATGCGAAAATGAAATTAATAAACCAAATGAGCTTTTAGACGTGAACGCATCTGTATATTTTGTGTGGGTACTGCTCTTAACTGCGATTTAATTATGACTCGGATGTAATGCCAAAGTAAAAGTACCTAAATACATCCTTGGAAAGTTCTATTTGGACGAAGGGGAATGTTATAGTTTATTTATCTTCTTTTTTTTGCATATGAAACAAAATTATTACAATTTACTCCTATATGTAAAAGTACTAATTTAACAAGCTTAAAAAAGTGTCTAAAATATTTAGGCACACAATAACAAATACATTATTTTTGAAGAACTAAGGAAATAACAAATAAATATTTATTTAAAATTAATACAAAATAAATCCATTGATAAATAAATAAATGAGTTTCACCAACAAATTCTCTTAAGCTTATATCAAGAGTTTACCTTTTACAACCGTTTTCGGTTAAGAAGCAGAAAGCGGCTCGTTAATAAAACTTTTTCACTTTTTCCACTTTTTGTCACTTTATTCCATTTTTCACTGTTTACTGAAATTAATTTTTAAATTTTTAAAATTAAATTTCAATTACTCTTAAAGTAAAAGCTCCCTCTCCTCGTTTTGAATTCGCGCCTTGTCGGTGACCCTGACATGAAGATTCCGACGTCACAACTGGCGCCCAACGTGAGGCCTAATCTCCGCACAATAGAAACTCTACAGTGCGAGCCGAATGTAGTAGTCAACTCACACAGCACGTACGCTTTATTTCGTTGAACAGCTCAAAAGTTCAAACTCAACAAAAGGGTTAGCACAACGTTGGTTCACTTTACTTCAAACCAGAAAGTTATCGAGGTACCACTACCACAACCGAAGGAATAAGAACAACACCAACTGAAGGAGTTCATAGAAGAAAGCAAAAACCAACCTGTCATAGAAGTTAGCTTCAGGCATTGTACTTCACGTTTCAAAAGTGAGCAAGAGAGCGCAGCCGTGGAAAGTTTTATCATGACTTTAAATGTCTACGAGGAAGTTGAGAAGATAAGTGGTACCGATGCCATAAAGGGTTCTACATTTTTCCTTGAAGACGCTGCAAGGAATGGAAACACTTCTCCGAAATGCCTACTTACTTAAGCTGGCACTACAGTCCTGATCCTCAACCAACATGTGTTTCCAGCCAGCACGGTCCCTAGCTAGCTGTCTCCAGTTTCGCACGCCAAGTTGGTTGAGGTCCTCTCATACCTGGGTGCGTCACCTGAGTCGCGCTCTTCCTCTACTGCGCCGTCCCTCGGGATTGGATTAGAAGACTTTCCGGGATGGAGCAATGATGTCCATCCGCTCTACATGACCTAGCCATCTAAGCCGTTGGACTTTAATTCTGCTAACTAGGTCAGTGTCGCTGTGCAGCCCGTACAGTTAGTCGTTATATCTTCTCCTCCATTCTCCATCTATGCGTACGGGACCAAAAATCGCCCGAAGAATTTTTCCCTCGAAGCATCCTAAGACACTCTCATCTTTCTTTGACAGGGTCCAGGCCTCAGCGCCATAAATGAGAACCGGGATGATGAGTGTCTTATAGATGGTGATTTTACATGCTCGAGAGAGGACTTTACTTCTCAATTCCCTTCTAAGTCCAAAGAAGCAGCGATTTGCAAGAGTTATTCTTCGTTTGATTTCAGTGCTGGTGTTGTTGTCTGTATTAATGGCGTTGTCTAGGTAGACAAAGTCCTTAACTACCTCAAATTTATAGCTGTCCATGATGACGTTTTGTCCAAGAAGTCGTTATTCAGTGTCCTTTTTTGATGACAGCATATACTTGGTCTTGCCCTCATTGACCATTAAACCCATCTTCTTCGCTTCCGTCGCAATGCTCAAAAACGCTCCACTGACACAACGCTTTAATCTTCCAATTATGTCAATATCATCTGCGTATCCGAGTAATTGGATGGACCTTTGGAAGATTGTGCCTCTAGTGTTGACGGTTGAGTTTTGCACAATTCTTTCCAGAACGATGTTGAAGAAGTCGCATGACAGTGCATCGCCTTGTCTAAAACCTTTTTTGACATCAAATGAATCGGTAAGATCTTTTCCGACCTTGATAGAGCAGCGTGCATTCTCCATCGTCATTCTGCACAAACGGATAAGTTTGACAGGGATGCCAAAACTAGACATTGCTTGGTAGAGCTCTTCCCTATAGATGCTGTCATACGCGGCTTCAAAATCGATAAAGAGATGGTGGGTATCGATTTGAAGCTCCTGGGTTTATTCCAAGATCTGCCGTAGTGTGAATATTTGGTCGATAGTGGACTTTCCTGGTCTGAAGCCACACTGATAAGGACCAATCAGGTTGTTGACGAATGGCTTCAGACGTTCGAAATGCCTACTCTCCTGAAATACCAACTTACCATCATTTCAGAGTCAACCTACGATTTCTTTCCTTAATCGAAGCCCAGGTTTAGACAAAATATCAATTTCTCGTGAATTCGATGCTTTGTCTGATTCCATGGAAAGAATTGTTTTGTCCTATCCTCGCACTTAAATCGTTGTTACGGGCAAATTCAATGTACACAATTCTTCATGGCTTCAACATTCAGGCCAGATAACACCCGATGGAGTGTGTGCAAAAATCTTCGCTGAGTTGAACCACCTAACTCAGCTAGTCAACGAGCCCACCCGAATATCGGACGTTGAAGGTCGAGCAGAAAACACTCTTGACTTGTTTCTTACCTCTGACCCTGGTAAGTACACTGTTAGTGTTCTATCTCCTCTAGGCACATCTGACCATTGTATTATATCAGCAAAGTTCTCGTGTCAAAACTGTTCAGTTAAAGAAAGAGCTCCTAAGAGCACAGTTAAGCAATACGAGAAAGCCAACTGGGACGGTCTCAATAATTACTTCAGGATCTTTAACTGGTCACTATGCTTCCTCGATAGTGACGTTAATGCCAGCGCTGATATGATCACAAGTTTAATTCTCCTGGCAATTTGAACTTTTATACCGAACAGGGTTAAAAGAAAGATTATTGCACTTGATATTTCAAAAGCATTTGATAGGGTTTTGCATCAGGCTCTCTTATCGAAAATGCGTGCTTTCGGTTTTCATGAAATAAATGCTAGTGTGCCCAAGGGCTCTATT
Source organism: Eupeodes corollae (assembly GCF_945859685.1). Classification (NCBI taxonomy): domain Eukaryota; kingdom Metazoa; phylum Arthropoda; class Insecta; order Diptera; family Syrphidae; genus Eupeodes; species Eupeodes corollae. The sequence continues at coordinate 67,065,894 of NC_079147.1, forward strand.
CTATCTCCAACACTCCTTCTCATTTTTTCATTTTTATTAATGATCTCCTGTCTGCAACTTCTAAACCAGTAAATTGTTTCGATGACGAAAGTACTTTTGGCTTTTCATATTTGTTTTCAGAATCCCTCTTCTTCGGATGTGGAACTGCAACGACAAAATATAATAAGCTCATTAAATTCCGACCTAAACAGCAATGTTCAATGGGGATTAAAAAACCGCGTGGAATTTAATGCTTCGAAAACCCAATGCTGTCTTGTATCGTTCAAGCGAGATATTCACCCCTTGCCATTATCCATGGATTGCACTTGCATCGAGGACACTAAACATCTCGATATTCTCAGTATGTGTATCACCAACCACCTCTTGCAGAACGATCACATACGCGATGTCTAAATATTCCGCAACTATTTAGATGTTCTTAGGCATTGCCAAAAATATTTCACACCTTCTGAACTGGCTGTTATCTACAAGGCTTATATACGTCCGAAGCTTAAGTATAACTCCCATCTCTGGGCTAGTGCTCCTGCAACTTACTTAAGCCTCTTGGATAGTATTGATCGGAGAGCATTTTAATTTATAGGTGATAATATCAGCTTAAGTTCATCTACTTCGCTTGAACATCGTCATAATGTTTCTTTTTTACCGTTATTTTAACGGTTTGTGCTGTATTGAAATAGCCAGCTGCATTCCTCTCCTTAAATAGTTCAACCGTAATACTCGCGCTTCTATTAATGCTCATCATTGTAGCCTCGAGTAAAACTTCGGCCGTACTGTCAAATACAGGGATTCGTTCTTTAGCCGTACTACGCGAATGTGGAATACCTTACCATACTCTGTCACAAACGTTCCACTGGCATCAAGCTTTGACCTTTCAATTTCATCAGCGTATCCAAGTAATTTGACAAGACTTTTGAAAGATTATTTCTCTAATGACGAATAAGTTTTGCACAATCCTTCAAGAATGATGTTAAATAAGTCGCAGGACGACTTTTGTAAGACCTTATTTATTTATTTATTGAATTCGTTAAAGAAACTGTCGTTAGGACTTAAGACTAATAAGACTAATTCTAAGAGCCTTTGATTCTTTCTCTTCTTCTGCTCGTAGAGCCTTAGTCAAACACACACAAAACGCAGAAATATCTCTAAAAGCTTTTGATTTAGATTCTAGGGAATTTGAAATGTTGAAAATAGTTAACATTTTAAAAACAGTTTCTCTCTGAAGTTAAAACAAAACAAATCTTTTATTCTTTGACATCTTTTCATTTTATACTTTTAAAAATTCTGTAGCTAAAATTATAAAAGCTACAAAATCATTTGCTGTTTTTTCTAGAAAAAGTCAAAAAATGAAACTATAAAATTTATATGAAATCTTCCTTTAAACAATATACATATGTACCTACATACATAACTAAATATTTAATCTTTTTGAAATTTTGAAATTTTTAAATTGGTTGTACAATTTACTTTAAAATAATCTTTTTTTCATGCACAATATAATACTCTCGTACATGAGTAGGTATCTAAAAACATTTGTGAACTTGAAATCATATTTTCTTTCAGTCAATTTGGTCGCTAAGATACAAAATATCTCAAATTTGTTTGTCTTGTTTTTTTTTTTTATTTTATAGAATCCGCCAGACGTACAGTGGTCCAAGAAAGCCAATCTAAAAGAACAAAAAAAATTACTGTTAATGGGTAACAATGATAGCAGACTTTAGAGTACAATTTTAAACGTTTTTTGAGCACATGCCATTAGTGAAAAAGTTTAAGACAATGTTTAAAAAAAAAACAGAGGAATATAATAGGAGCATTGTTAACTCTTTGTCAATATTCGGAATTTCGGAAGGAACTGAAACTAAGAAATGGATCAAAGCTGAAAATCACATCTAATCTTCAGGCGTCTGAATCAAAGCAATAGGTACATATTTGTCGTCAGTTTTAAATACTGGACGCAGAGCTTTAATGAGAGAACTCCCACTCTCACCTCTCCACTATGTCCATCGGGTGCCTAGTACCTAGTATCCCAACTGGATAGGGTAGAGTCGCTAGGGGCCGGCCCCCTAATGATTTTTCCTCATAAAATATAGCACAGTAACAACAAATATTAAGATTTTCGAATAATTCTTGAAAATAATTATTGTTTATTAATTTCTTAATCGGTGAAATAAAAAAATAGAAAATTAATCTTACCATACAATTATTTATTTAGATTTTTGTAAAAAAAAGTCATTTTTTCCTGTGGCCGGCCCCTTGTTTCCTATTTCCGGCCAGCTGATGTCCTATAGTCGGCCACCCAAGAAATAAAAGGCTTAGATTTCTTAATTGTTTTTCTTTAAGTGTTTTATTCTTGAAAAGTTGCTGAGCTTAACTTAAAAAACTATTTATATAAATAAAAATAAATTAAAAAATCAAATCAAATGGGGTGGCGCAACAGTCCGTTGTGAACCAGGGCCTAGTGACTTACAACTCTCAACCATTCCTGTGTGCGAGTACTGTTGTCAGGAATGGAAGGGACCTACAATTTAATCCGAACGGCTAGTTTGAGAAAGCACTTTTTCATGACAAGAATTACTCTTGAAGGATTTGTCAATTCCTCGCAAGAGGCAGTACCCGCGAAATTATTTTTTTAAATTAAGCTGGCACAGGCAGGGATTGAACCCAAGACCCCTTGCATGACAGTCCAACGCACTAACCATCATGCCACGGGTACTACTAAAAAAATTAAAAAATACAAAGAAAAAATAAATTATTTTTCTCCATTTTTAAGCCTTAAAAAATAAAAAAATAAAAAAAATTCTTAATTTAATTCATTTATAAAAAGTAAAATAATAATAGATAAATACTTTTTTTATACACCTTAAAGATTGTATTTATAACAATTCAAAAAAAATCATTAAAGTCTTTTTAATCACATTCAAAATAAAAGTACAAAGAAAAAATAAATTTTTTTCCCATTAGTAAGCCTTAAAAAATAAAAAAACAAAACAAATACTTAATTTAATTCATTTATAACAAGTAAAATAATATAAGATAAATAGGAACTTTTTTATATACTTTAAAGATTGTATTTATAACAATAGAAATTCATTTAAGTCTTTTTTATCACAATTTGGGTAATAAAGTATCACATTTTGTGCATACAAATTCTTCAACCTCAGCATCTAAAAACGACATGGTTGACAAATTTGTACATTTAAGATGGAACCAGTTTTCACATCTATCGCATCCAATATTCTTCAGCCCTTCTTCCTCAACGTCCGTGAGGACATCTTCATTGCAAGTAGAACATTTCGGAACAACTTTTTTTCGTTTTGCTGATTTGTTCTTGTCCCCTTTTTTTTTTGTCTTTCAAGATTCCTTTTTTGAGCTTCAGCTGCTTTAATTTGTTTTTTTTCCTCCTTATTTTTTTGAAAGTTTTTCCATGCCTGATATGATATTGACATTGGTGGTTTAGGACTGTCAAAAAACCGTCTTACTGAATCTCTAATTGGCTTAAGATATTTGAGATATTTTTCAAAAACCGATGGACTTTTTGAACAGTGTGGTTCTGTAGGTAGGAATGTTAAGAATAAAAATTTAAACTTTTTAAGACCCTAAAAATAAAGCATACGATCTATTGCAAGTTCATTTTCATCCATGATTTGTGAAAAAATATCTCGTAAAATGTTGTCGTTGCCCTGAGATGAGAAACTTCTTGCTTTTAATAAACAAATTAAATTTTTAAAACACAGGTTCCAAGTGAACATTTGTGAATATAGCTACGTACCTATGATCGCTTCCAAATCTTGCGGACTGTCACCTGCCTGAATGCTAACTCCACTGGGTTGAGGTACTCTTACCAATGAGCCATCACTGGTAATTTCATAAATTCCTTCAATCGATTGGGTACCTTGAGGAACGTCGACAATGTTTTGCCTAGCCTGACGAATTACTTCCAGCACAACTTTGTGGTCGATATTTTTGGTGCGAAGATCATCTTTTAGGTGAATAATAACTTTTTCGGCTTTTCTAAAACTTGCACTCGAAATATCTTTATCACAATTGAAGTTGACCACAAAGTCCTCGTTCAGACAATTCCCAATATTATCATCTACATCCAAATCCAAATAACCACCAGTTTCCATATCAGGACTGCGAATAGACAAACCACCAAAATCAGCACCATGATCACCCCGAGAATTCGCATCGCCTGCAGAACTTTCAGGACCATCTCGAAATCTGACACCAGAATCGCAAACATTTGAACCGCTGCGAACATCACCCCCAATATCGGAAACACTATTGGTAACATTTAAAGCTTCAAGGGTATTTTTTATACACTTGGAGTAGTCTACGGTATTTGCATCGAATGGAAATAGTCCACATTTTTTGAAGGCGTTTTTTATGATGGTCGTCCTATCCTTGTAATTTAAAAGCTCATCTAAGACATCACAAAAATGCTCTTTGTTCATGATGCTGCCGTGGTTACCCAAACGTTTGCGCCATTCATTCAAAATATTTTTGTAGTCGGACTTTAAACCCTTAAAGGCACCTACATCCGCCGGCTGAAGGATGTGGGTAGTGTTTGGAGGAAGAGCATACAATATAATGTTTTTGTTGCTGCAGAAGTCACTCAGTTCAATTGACATGTGGGAAGCTTGTCCATCCACAAAAAATAAAACTGGACGTTTTATATCATTTTTGGATATCCAAACATCAAGACCTTCTTTAACATACTGCATGAAAGTTTCTCCTCGCATCTATCCACTGTCTGTTTTTCCAAATACCAGTCAGGTTTTTTGCTTTGAAATGCTATTAGCCAGCTCGGCGACCTTTTGTATGGCAAAACAACCATATGAGGAACTGTTCTCCCATCTGCAGAAAAGGTCATCAGCACAGTTAAGTTTTTTTTTTCGTTTCCTGCCTTAACTTCGTACAGATTCTTTATTCCTCTTGGGGCAATCACATTTACAGTTTTTGGTGCCATACTAAAACCCGTTTCGTCGGCATTAAAGATTCTAGGAGAATCCTCCAGCACGTCTAGGGAATTTTCTTCTGTAAGAAATTCTTTAAGCTCTCTAAACCATTTTTTTATCCCTTCCTGCGTTATTTGTGCCCTGCTTTTCGAAACAGTTTCAGCTGTTCGCAAACTTAACTCTGGGTGACGGCGCATAAAACCGTAGTACCATTTCTTTCCAGGTTTTCCGTCTTTGAAAGGGGTTTTGCGGCTGTCTTCCTGGATAATAGCTTGGACTGTTTTCAATAAGCTTTCGGAGTTTTGTGAAAAACCACATTTGGCAAGATTAATAAGCCAGTTTTTGAGCATATTTTCCTCTTCTGCAGACAGCACAGGAGAGGGACCAAATTTGCCAATATTATCTGAAGTCCTTTTATGAATCCGGTCTTGAAGAGTCGCCCTAGGAATATTGAATCTTCTAGCGGCTTCTCTAATTGGTAATTTGTTTTCGCGGATTTCAAATAACGCTTGGGTCAAATCTGTTTCTTTGTATGAAATGACACGCTTTTGCTTATCTTTGTTGTTTTTATTTGTCCGAGTCATATTTAAGTTGCTAAAGACAAGAAAAAGTGGGAACCTTATAACTAAACATTATTTTAAACCTATGATAAAACAAATGGCCAGAGTTAGGACACGCGTGTCCTATAGCCGGCCACCACGATTTCATTTTGAAAAGAGGGGGCCGAACACTGGAAAACTTTGAATTTTAACACTTTTTTTTGTTGCAAGATGAAGAGAATAGGTTTATTCATCATTTTGCGTACTACTCAGGCAAAAAGTCTTGAGTTTCAGCATTCCGAGCAAGCGCTTCACGACAATTCGCATCAAGGCAAAATTCGCCAACACAAGCCTAACATGCGCGAGTTAGAGAATTGCTTCCCAATCATAACAACCAAACCATACCAAGCGTATTCCATATCGCTTAATAAAAATACCATTAAATATTAAATGCCCACCAAGCATATTTCGTTGAACATAATTTATGTGAATAGACATAAAATATTAAAAGTAATGTAAACAAAGAATATCGAACAAAGAATCTTCCAGAATGATACCAAAAACACGTTTGACCTGTGATAGAAAGCGATAGATTTATAGAGAAGCTTCATAGCGATTATGTTAGATCCATTTTGTCGGATTGAGAAAATAGATTAGGTCTCTAATCTTTGTCTCAGATAGCTCATCGAGTTCTTGAAAGAAGGCTTTTCCAAAGTATTTCATTCTAGTGTTTGCCAAAGCAGGACATTTGCCGAGGAAAAGGATTATCGTTTCACTTTCTCTTTGGTCATTTCAACTACCGCAAAAAGTGTTGTAGGAGATACCCAACTTCTCCACATGAACTTCTATAGGCCAATGTCCGGTACATATCGCAACAATCCTGGCTATGTCTTGCCTTGGCATAGAAGATCGTTTGTACGGGTTATTTATAGGTGGGTCATATCTTCCTAGATATAATGCAGTGCTCCACCTTCGGCTATGAAGGGCCGATCCTTGCCTGGCTAGCTCGTCAGCCCGTTCATTTCCCACGATACCACTATATGGCCCGGAACCCAGATCATGGTGACACCGTGGTTAATATTCAGGCTCGCAAGCTCATCGCGACATTGCTGGACCGATTAAGATGAGGATATGGCATAGTTAATGGCTGACTGTCTGTAAACATAGCCGCATTTCGGTTTTGGTTTAAGCTTTGTTTAAGTATCTTACATGCCTCCCTTATTGCCAGTAGTTCAGCCTGAAAAATGCTAGCAAAGTCAGGAAGCCTAAAGGATTTGGCTACATTTAGGGACTCAGAAAAGATCCCAGAACCAACTCCGCACTCCATCTTTGAGCCGTCAGTAAAGACGGTTGTGTCGAATCCTATCGACACGAAATCATTCTCCCAATCTTCTCTGGATGGGAAAATAACCTTAAAACCCTTACTAAGGCTCAAAGTAGGAGTGCAGTAGTCAGTGTCTACCGAGATAATATCTGAGGCAATCAATTTCGTTGTGTTGCTGTGACTATAAGTTTTTGAAAACCAGCTGTTTGATTTCTTCAGTCTAATAGCGCTTCAGGAAACTATGTGTTTAATAAAAAGCTAGATTGGTAGAAGATCCAAAATAACGTTTAAGGCGTCCGTTGGGCAAGTTCGCTTGGCCCCTGTGGTGCCCACGCAAGCTGTTCTCTGAACCTTCTTTAGCTTATCAATATTACAACACAATCGAAACATATGTTAAAATTGGACGTACTATGGCTGTGTACGTCCATGAAATCATCTTCGACTGAAGTCTCCACTTCAATATTTAGTTTCGAGTTATTTTGCACTGGAAGACAATGATAGGATTTGACCGTTGAGTCGAGGTAGCATGAAGGGCGGTAATTTAGTTTTGGTGGTAAAGAGCAACAGTTCAGTTTTACTTTGGTTAACTCCTAGTCCACAAATCATGGCCCAGCTGCTTACTTTCTTCAAAGCTGACTCCGTGATTTCACAAATCACAGAGGTGTACTTTCCTGACACCAATAGCACCAAATCATCCGCGTAGGCTACCGCCTTCACTCCACATCTCTCTAATTTAACGAGAATTGTATCCATGACCAGAAGCCATAGAAGAGGCGAAAGGACACCACCCTGGGGTGTTCCCCTACTCACGTGTTTTGTTGCGATTGTATTGCCTAGAGTGGCTCGAATCTTCCTACCACTGAGCATGGAAGTAATCCATTCTCGAATGAAGTCTTCTACACCGAACTTAACGAGCAATTCTTCTATGGATTCTGTAAGGACGTTGTTAAAAGCACCTTCTATATCTAGGAAGGTGGCAAGAGTAACTTCTTCATAATGGATTGCTTGTTCTACAGTACGCACTACCTCATGGGGGGCAGTCTCCGTAGATTTGCCCTTAAGATAACCATGCTGAGAGCTTTCGAGAGGTCGTCCAACTAGAATTTCTCTTATATGGTAATCAAGAATGCGCTCCAAGGTTTTAAGCACAAAAAGTTGAAATCCTCCGCGGATTACTGACCTCGCCTACCCACTTTCTGGATAAAAACTACTTTGACCTGTCTACACGACATGGGCACATGTTTTTGAGAAGGAGACATCCTTTCAAAATTTTTTCAGCCATGGAGCTGCCTCATCATGCAACTTTTGAAGCATAACTGGCAGTATTAGCTATGTGGTTTCAAGCGGTTCGGAGTTATCACTCTCGGAACCCGGAAAGTGCGTCTTCATCAGTAGCTCAAGAGATTTGGCTGGAGAAGCTGTCCAGGTTCCATCAGGCTTTTTTAGAAATGATGGAAACCTTGCGGAGTCCTTTATGCCTTCGATTGATTGACAGCATTCTCTCCAGCCTTGTCTTTTGGCTGATGACAGGACTTGCTTGTAAATTTTAAGAGAGTTTTTATACGGTTGGTAAAACTTATGTTTGTGGCAGATATTGAAAATTGTCCTCGTCATTTTCCTAAGACTCGACAGTTCTTCATTCCACCAAGAAGGAAGGGTTTTAAGGTTATATTTAACTGGGCAAGAGACTCTAAAAGCTTTACTTATAGAAGTTTCAAAAGGTTTTCACTTTTGATTCAAGGTCTCCTATCGATTCAGTGAGATTCGGTAAGTTGCTTAGTTTGGAATTAGCAATTTGACTGAATTTCTTCCAGTCAGTTTTTTCGGGATTTCTATAAGGCGGAGGGTTTTTTCGACTAGAAATTAATTTGAAAAGAATCCACTTGTGATCCGAAAACGAATTCAAATAGGAAACTCTCCAATTCTCCACTAATAAATTACGGTTGCTTACTAAAGTAACATCAAGCACATCCTCCCATCCATCATAATTTTTCGAGCTCGGAAAGACGAAAGTGGAAGTATTGCCTGTTACAAATGGTCATAATAAAATCAAAAATTGATTCACCTCGTTCGTTTATCTCAGAACGAAAGGTATGCCGAGCATTTACGTCGCCTCAGAAGGTTTGCCTTTTTGATTTTAGCTTCGGTTATGATTTTGCACACCTCCTCCGGATCTGATGGTGCATTATGGGCAGAGTAAAAAGAGGCCAACAGCAAACCCTGTGTATTATTGAATACTTAAAAAACAACAAAAAGGTTCTTCGAGTACTTAAATAATAAAATAGAAATCATAACAAATTTTAGTTTTCCAAATTAAGTTTTATCTGCTCTACTTCAAGACTCGTTCTCTTAATTTCGTTCTTCTCAGCATGAAGTCAGCTGCCTTATTATATCTTTTTTGTGCAGGGTTTTGTTCTTTAAAAACATCGCAAAGTTTCTCAATTCCACGATCGATAAGTTCTTCTTAGGCTAGTTTTATTTTCCTTGGATATTTTAAAGGATTCAGTCATACGAGTGTATGTTGTTGTATTTAAACATTTTATATAACTTCTCTACATTTTTTCTTGTTTTATTTGGCTAAAGTTGACTGTCGTGTTCATCATTTTCATCGCAAGGTCTTACGGGCGATTCCATTTTTTTTAAGTTGCTCCGTTTTGAAGCTGAATCGCTAAAAGATCCACCAAAAGTGGAAGTCCCTATTGGGTTATCAATAACACTGTAGATTCCAGTAAGCTTTGCAATTCCATCTGATTTGAAAGCGTTCAAAAAATGGAACAAACCGAAATACAGAACATCCATTTGCATGTTCGAAAATACAATTCACAATAACAAATTGTGGAACACCCAAATTCACTTTCGCAAAGTGTATTCACAATAAGTGAAATATGTAAAAGTGTGTTTTTTTGTAACATGGCCTGTTTTAATCTACAACAATCAATATGCTTTTGTTCCATGACTCATTGAATTTCGAACCACTGTGCAGCAGTAACATAATCCGAAAATTTGTATTTGAAGGATGTTGTTTTTTTTTGTGATTTTACATTGTCTTACATTAAAAATCAATAAATTCGAACACACCACAGACACGTGTCTTTTTTTCTGAAATCATGCAATTAGAACCAAGCCAAGAACCAAAGAACATAGGTTAAAAAGTTCACCTTCTCCTATGATACACATACATGTGTACTGTACAACCGACTACCGGCATTGAATTTTGTATCCAATTAAAATTGTATACCGCGCTACTTGTTCATTTGGAAAATTTAGAGCACCAGCAACACAGCTCGGGACACGTGTGTGTCTGGCGCTAGGATTCTTCTGTTCTCCAAAATGTCAAATTAGAAATCCTATCATTATCTCTTGTATCATCTCGCTGCCTATAAACACACATAAGTACACATATACCACCATCATCATCATCAATGACACTAATCAAAACAATTTCATCATTAAAACTATACACAAGTACCAATGTTAGATACATAATTGAACCTACCCTCAACCTCACCCTCATATCTAAACCACCCTTAAACAAAAAACATACGAATACGCAATCAAAAATTCAATGCCAATCGGTTTTTCGAGGAGAACTTTCTGTTCTCATCATCGAAATAAATCACGTTTACCACGTCAATCAAATGCCTCAGTGATTAGAGGCAGGCTAAATTCCAAAATAAATAATTACTTTGATTTGATAAATACAACTAATATTATGGAATGGCGTATGGGGTTTACCCCCATTTATCCCACAGCCCTCGTACTCTACGTAATTAGTTACAGGGGAATTGAAGAAGTGTAATCTGGTTTTAAGGTATTATAGGGGACTTAAAGATCATAGCAAGCGGAATGAAGAGGATATGTAACAATTACATGTGCCTACAACTGAAGTGGACAGAGTTTGTGGAAGAATGTTTCTTTCGATGGAATTCTTGAAGTATTTGTTATTTTGGTTGTGATTCCTTTAAGCATGTTAGAAGTATGACTGTTCCATTGAGTGCTTTGCTTAAGAACAGCTAGAATTTTGTTACGTAAAGGTTTTTACTAAGGTATTTTATTTTGAAAAAGTCTGCTTTTTGGGCGTTCACTTTTGAAACTGACAATTTTTTCACATTTGTCGGTTACTAAAATCTTAAATTTCTAGTAAAAGTTTGCAAAGCTAAAACACTTTTAGATTGTCGTGAAACTGATTGACGACCATCGGGTTTGAGAGTCCTTCAAGAAAAACAGAATTCCCAGTCGGCATACATAAATGGTAATCTTTTAAAAAATATTCAAATTAAATCGAACTATTTTCAGGCATTGGACTTTTAACCATGGGTGAGGTCACTTTTCACTTGTGCGCACCGCCTGATCCACGGTCTTTCTCTACTGCGCTGTCCTGTGGGTGTGGATTCGAAGACTTACCAGGCCGGAGCATTGGTTTCCATGCGCTCTACGTGCCATAGCCATTTTAGTCGTTGGACTTTTACCCTTCTGGCTAAGTCTATGTCACTGTGCAGCCCGTACAGCTCGTCGTTCGATCTTCTCTACCACTCACCTTCTATTCATATAGGACCATTGATCACGCGAAGAACTTTTATCTCGAAACGGGTTTGCCATAGCCAAGCTTCTGCACCGTATAGTAGCAGCAGGACGGGAATGATGAGGGATTCTGTGTTTATAGCGGAGCTTAGGTAGACGAAGTCCTTAATTACCTCAAAGTCACGTCTGTCGATGATGAAGTTTTGCCCGAGACGTTGCGTCGATATTGTAAGTCCTTTCTCGATTATGACAATGTCATCACAAATGTCATAAGCTAGTAGTTGGACAGACGTTTGGAAGATAGAGCCTATAGTGTTGACGTGAGAACTCTGCACTATTCTTTCAAGTACGATGTTAAAAAAATCGCATGACGGCACATCACCTTGTCTAAGGTCTGCTTTGACATCGAAAGGTTCTGTTAACTTCTTTCCAACCTCAATGGAACAGCGTGAATTCTCCATGGTCATCCTGCACAAATGGACGAATTGCCAGGGATGCCAAAATATACATGGCTCTATAATGTTCGTCTCGTAGATGCTGTAATATGCGGCCTTGAAATCGATAAAAAGTAGGTGGGTGTCAATTTGGTGTTCTTGGGATCGACACCGGACTTTTCTGGTTTTAGAACCACACTGATAATTACCTATCAGGTAGTTGACGATGGGCTTTAGACGTTCACATATTACGGCAGAGAAGATTTTGCAGGCGATGTTAACAATAGTGAGGTGCCATTCATCGGGCATGCTTTCTTCCTACCATATCTTACAGATAAATTGGTGCATGCTACTAACCAACTTATCTCCAGCTGCTTTAAAGAGCTCAGCATTCAAGCCATCCGCTCTAGTGGCTTTATTAGACTTGATCTTATATATGACAATCCTTAATTCGTCTAAGTCAGGAGGACGGGATTTTTGGCTTTCCTCGTCTATGTTCAATGGAACATACTGCCTGACAGCGGAATTCGGTTCGTCATCGCCGTTATACAGTCTGCAGAAGTGGTCCTTCCATATCCTCAGCATTGACTACGATTCCATTATGATGTTTCCACTTTCGTCTTTGCAGTCTTTGGTTCTAGTTTTATGGACTTGTGAATTCCGTTTCACCTCTCATAAACTTTCGAACTTCATTCCTGCTTTTAAACCTCTTAACATATTCGACCGTACGCTTCTTATTGTGTCTCTTCTTATCATCATGTGGATGTTGAGGTGTGGAAAACGCGTACTGGCTACCATGAAGTTTCGCCACGCAGCAAAATCTATGAGCCTGAATCCGTTGTCGGAAGTGCAGTCGTGCAGGCTGTTTTTCCCAATTATTCCAAATAAGATGTCTTCCCTTCCCAGCTTGACATTTAAATCGCCCAGGAAAATTTTAATATCGTAGATAGAACACTGCTCAGTGCTCATATGTTTTGTCCAAGAGCTCAAAGAACATATTTTTGGTGTTGTCATCCTTTTCTTTTGTAGTGGCCCAGCGTGCATATCAAGCTTATGTTGACGAATTAAGCCTTGATGCCGGTGGTTGTGATGCGTTGATGCTTCTATAGCTCAAAACTTGAAACCCTAGTCTGGCTCCAATGACAAAGCCGTATCCAAATAAGAGCTGTTGGTTTCCTTTTTTTCATCCTCTTTTTGCCCGCCCCATCCCATCGTATTTCTTTGTATCAGTCTAGGGCCTCCGTTATTTCTTCGGCTGCTTGTGGGCTTTTAAGGAACCTAACATATCACGTGCATATCCGAAGTTTTACTTATATAATCTTTTTAAATTTTCGCTGTTAGATTTTGGCGCCCTGTGGAGGCTATTGTGTTTTGGTGACATCTTTTTTATCTTTTTTTTATTATTCAGTTCCTTTTGCCAAATCATCATTCCAAGAAACACGATTTAATCTAAATAACTGCTCGTTAACGCAAACGTTTGGCGCTTTGCACCCTTCACAGTCGACTCCGAAAAGTTTGGTGGCTAAATTTGAGACGACCGGTTTTATGAACCAACACCCGCACGGTCAGGGAACTCAAGATTGGCCGAAAACATTGCCGCGGTCCATGAAAGTGTAAAGCAGAACCCAAGGCAATCAATTCCTCGCCGTTCACAAGAATTCGGAATTTCGCAGACTTCAACTTGGCAAATTTTTCTTAGGGACTTGGGCCTCCACCCGTAAAAGATCCAACTGACCCAAGAGCTCAAATTTCATGACCATAGACAATGCAGTTTGTTTGCTGACTGGGCTTCAAATCGTTAGGAAGAGGGCTCCAATTTGGCCAAAAAACTCATCTTTAATGACGAGGCGCATTTTTGGATGCATGGCTGTGTTAACAGGTAAAATTGCCATATCGAGCCCTTCCCGCAAATTTATCGTAAGCCCCAAAATAAATTGTATCGTAAACGACAAATCAAAAGCTTACTGCTGGTTCTTGAAACAACTTGTACCCGTAGTCGGTATTGGAAAATTTTAATTATGCTTAAGGTAAGAAATGACAAAAGTCTTCAAGGCTCTAAGTGTTATTAGCAAATTTTAATAATTAAGTTTTCATTTTTATTGAAAATGTCGCTTACGATAAAATGGCGGGAAGGGCTCGATATATGGGACAACATCATCCCACGCGAGGTTCACCAGTTCACGCATTCCCAAAAAGTTACCGTTTGCTTTGGATTTTGGTCCGGCGGACCCAGATGAAATGTGGTTCCAGCAAGACGGCAGCGCGGTGCGGGCGGCGCTGCGTGTCACACAGCAAACGCTGTTAAATTGAGCAAAAAACTTTTGAAAAATTGAAGTTCGTCACTATCCTCTTCTTTTTTTCTAAAGCAAGACTTGAAAAATTGGAGTCTTTCTTTTTCTAACTCTAAAAAGTCGGAGAACAAATTGTATGTTGACACCCTCTATGCCTCCATGTTGTGACATAACTGATTGCCATAACAGCGACCTGGCTTTCAGTTTAGATGTTTCTTTGTTTTCTAGTAATTCAGCCTCAAATACACTGGGCAAAATCAGGTAGCCGAAAAGATTTACAGACATTTAAGGACTCGTAGAAAATTCCCGACCCATCTCCACACACTATCTTTGACCCGTTGTCAGTAAAAATAGTGGTATCGATTTACTTCGTAACGATGCCATCCTGCAAATTCTTTGTGGTAGGTTAGATGACTTCAAAATCTTGAAGGCAGGATTGCAGTAGTCGGAGTCTATCGCAAAAATATCTGCTTAAATCAACTCATTAGTATTGCCATGCTGATAGGATTTGATTATTTAAGTGTAAGAGCATTTCTTGATTAGGACATCTGTTGGGCAGGTTCGAAGGGCCCGTGTAGTACCGACCCTACCTGTTCCTTAAATCTTCATTAGTTTGTCGATTTGGAATTTGTGTTTAAGTGCAAGACACCTCACAATCGGCTTATTTTGTCATATAAATAAGTCGTGAATTTACACTGCCGGTCAATACAATAGGTACACAACATTTGCAATAAAAAGGAGCTATTTTTCCTTCAAAATTGTTTGGCATGCTTTTGAATGATGGAAACTCTAGCTTAATAGTTCTAAAATACGATATTGCACCCCAAACCAAACACCACCTTCACAGCTGTGAAGCAGCATAAATACTATTTTTTGGTCATAATAATTAAATCCGTTCGGGCCATCAAGATTACATTTTCTTTAGACGTTAAAACGACAAACTGATACTCATTTTTCAATAACATGTGGAGCCTGCAGAATTCAAGCCGCTTTTCCTTTTTTTGTGGGTTAAGTAGAGGCTTCTTCTTCAGTTTCATGCGCTTGATATTTGGGGCTCTCCTAATAACTCTCTTAACAGTGGAAATGTTTGCTGTTGTTATAGATGATGTCTTTACTTGAGGCGCTGACTAACAAGACTTAGACGCCAGTCGAGCAATCAATCTCCTTTCAGCAGATGATGATGTTATAAAGATAATAAGACAGAAAGATTCAGAAAGGGCAGCAGTTTGAAAAAAAAGGTGAACATTTTAGTTAACCGTAAATATCTTACGAACCAAGAACGCTAGAGACTTGAATTAAATGTTATATTATATATTTTAACGTAATACAAAACAAGTATATTTTATATAATATATTGTAACGTGATATCAAAAAAGTATATTTTTTGAAAAAAATCCATTTAAAAGTTTTTTTTTATAAATCAAAAAAAACTTGAAAAAAAAAATTTGTCACTTCCAAAATTTTACGACTAAAATATAATTTTATCTCCAAAGCAATTGTGTGCAACGAAAAATAATGTTTTTGACAACTGATAAAATTTTGAGAAAAATCGAATTGATAGTTTTTTTTATAAAAAATAAAAATCTAAAAAAATAAAAATAAAAATGGTAAAAATTGAATATCGATTCAAATATCTTTTCGAAAACTTGAAATTTAGACTTCAAACGTATTTTACCTTTCAAAAAATACTGTTTTCAACACTCAGTAAAATTTTGAAAAAAAAATCGAATTGACAGTTTTTTTCCCAAAAATTAAAAACCGAAAAAATATCAACAAAAGTTGGTAAAAAGTGATTTTTGACTCAAATATCTTTTCAAGAATTTGAGATAATAGCTTCTTTCTAATCTTTTTTAAATCAAATATGGATAAATTTTGAGATAAATCGAACAGATAGTTTTTTTACAAAAAATAAAAACCTAAAAAAAATGTATAAAAGTTGGTAAAAATTGATTTTCGACTCAAATTTCTTTTCAAAAATTTGAAATATTGGCTTCAAACTAATTTTCACAGAACATATTGTTATCGATATTCAGTAATTTTTATATAAAAATCAAACAGTTCATGTTTTCATAAAAAATAAAATCTACAAAAAATAGTACGCAAATCTGGTAAAAATTGATACGAGTACATAATAGACAAACTTTTAAGCAAGACAAATCTACAGACGGGATGGGTCGCATCCCAGCCTCTTTTTTTGAATAATTTAACTTCACTTTGTAAAAATTTCACGCACTGATCTTTACAAATTCTGAACCTGAACTAAATTCAAAGCAGATGAACCTATTCTATTGACCGATGAAAAATGCTCTTTTTCAATTGCATTTCATAGTGTGCTTTAAATTTACCGTTAGCAAAAAAATTTGTCTCTTTCTTGTAAATAGATCGATAATGCGACATGATTTCAAAATACAAAAGAAAAAAGCTTCTTGCAAAGCTCTATTCTGGAGAAAAAAGCTTTTTCCCTTGTAAAAGCTACGAACCTATTCTATTGGCCGACAGTGTAGGTATTTTTTTGTTTTGGTCACAAAGAGTACGATTTTGCTCTT
Organism: Eupeodes corollae; assembly: GCF_945859685.1. Classification (NCBI taxonomy): domain Eukaryota; kingdom Metazoa; phylum Arthropoda; class Insecta; order Diptera; family Syrphidae; genus Eupeodes; species Eupeodes corollae. The sequence goes on from NC_079147.1 coordinate 67,082,504, forward strand.
ATATCGTGCAGACTCTAAAGAAGTTTAGGCAATTTATTTCTTTAAAACGCATAATTTTTAACGATCAATACATTCCCGAAACCCAATTTTTAGAAGATGATTCCTTATTGGCATCATTACCATCAAAGGTCATCACGAAATGCTTGACCTTTGGCAAAAGTTTCGATCCTTCTCTTTGAGTTGTTTTTATCTTTAACTCTTTCTAGTCTCGATGTAAGCCTTTCATTATGTATATTATCATCTTCAAGCATCTTATCGGTTTTTGCGTTGACTCAATTGGAAGATTTTCCTAAAAAATATTTGTCTCTGCAGAATGCGCTTAAGCATTAAAGACGTGCAGCTTTTGTTTTTACCCATTTTGCTTACTAGAGACATAATTATGTTCATCCATCCGAAAGACAAATCAAGAGTTTTTGGATCGATTGAATTCGTTTATAATTATTTTTTTTTTGGAAAATATTGGATAAGTTTTGTTATCCTTTTCTGTCATTAAAAGTATCAATATACATTTTTCTTATAAAAATGAAATTTCACCAAAGTTTTGAGAAACCTACATAAACATGTTCATTTAAGCCTTCTATTTTGATGTCCTTAAAAAACGAACTTTTGTTTGAATACAATACAAATCTTTTCATATTTTCTGATCAAATTATTCCTTAAGAAATTTTCAATCTAAAATATAAACTTCAGAATACCTTTATACCTAAATTATTGTCAACTCTTTTTTTCTTTCCCTTTTTCTAAAGGCATATCTATGTTCTTTCTTACCCATGTTTACCTACGCATGCATGTTGCTTGTATCTATACAGAAGATGAGCAGAACACAATAATCTGAAATCAACACTAGCTTCATTCAATCGTAAATTTTCAAATAAAATGACTTATAAGAAAAATGCTCCATCATTCAAATCTTCTTCTTCTTCTTTATACCTTTCCATTTTATTCTGTTTACTGTTAAAAAAATAATGTTGACACTGCTCATTTTAACCTGCCTTCAACAATAAGTTATATCGAACATTGTATTCAGCATTTCAAAACATCCACATCCTCCCACATCCTACATCAAATCCAAAGGCAAGCAATCAAACTTAAAAAAAAAAGTAATAATAAAACGAACATAACAAAAAAAAAATAGCTCCCTTTTCTGGGACCTTCAACCCCGTTAGATCATATCACACACATTCCGTTATAATGAATGTCTGCCAGGAACTGTGCGCTGTGCCATTTGTTAAAATCTCTTATACCTGATGATGACAGAAATATGATTGCTATGCAAATTGTCGCTCCATCATTATTTTCCATGTACATATATGTAGATGTAGAGGTATGTGCAGAAAATATACATACATACTTAGGAGTTTATGTAGTAAGAGTATAACGGTATGTACGATACATACGTCCATTTGAAGTTATAGGATATGAGAATCGATTGCTGTTTCCACGTCACATGCCTACCTATATGTTTATCCATCCATGCTCCCTCTTATTCGCATCCATACCACTCAGCCGCCCCCAACTGCCCGCCCACACAACATACCACCCATCGACCCTACCACCCATCAGGAACGTTCACCACATACGATAATAATAATAATAATCGAACGTAAGCATCATTCCATGTGACATAAACGAGGAGAAAGCCTAGAAAATAGAAAAAAAAGGTCCTGAACTGTTTATGGGAGGGCACATTTTATTAGCACTTGAAAAGCTGCTCTGATGAGTTGTATTGTGTACCGCACTCTTGCCGAGCGGACAAAGAAAAGGCCCTGTTTTGTTTGGAGTTAGAGGAGTTGGTAGGGTTACCAAGTACCGTTTTAAGTTTAGAGTGCAGTCCGCTAATTATTATCAAGAAAAATAATTAAAGTTGACAGCTGTTAAATTATTTTTAAACCTCCCATAGCCAGTTACTTAAATCGGTCCAATATTTGACATATTGGATTTGAATATTTTGACATTACTCGAAGTTTCAAGTTTCCAGAATATCAATCAAAAGTTCTTAGGGAGGTGTCTCTATTTGCGTGTGACTTACGTTTGTTCATACGTTTGTAATGCCTTTTTTCATGGGCATTATCTTAAATTTGATACAAAACTGGTTTTCGACTGGAGTATCTCGAGGGTGATGGAAGGTATAGACTTTCACAGTGAACAGGTATAGACTTTCACAGTGAACAGGTTATAGAGATTGTACGACATAGTCAGAGCCAACGCCTGTAAGGAGCCGTTCATCCTGCCGCCCTTGGTATTATATCAAGAATCTGGCCTCCATTTTGAGGATTGTGCCGTCGCGTCGTTAGGGTTGACTTCCTGACAATGTACAAATATCCTATTTGCGATGCACTCACAAGCCTCGGATGCAGACGGATTTACTGATGACGAACCTAACGAACGAAATAAGAACGACGCACTTTGGATTTGCACGTAGAATGGCAGGTCCCTTAGCAGACCACATGCAGCCGAACAATTAGCAAAAACACGATTGATACCAAGAACAGAATAGAACAGCGTCTATTTGGATGTGGATTTGTTGTTGGAACTAAACTCAGAGTTTTAACAGAGCGAGCGCATCACGACAATCTGCATCAAGGTTAAATTCGCTAACATAAGCCTAATATCCAAAACGCACATACCCTAACAGAGGAGGAAGATAAAGACACCAAAGACATATTCTCGACCAGGTATACATATGAGCAGTGCCCTGGCTACGACATTAAAATTGTGATAGAAGATTTCAGCGCTAAGGTAGGAGGAGAAGACATATTTGCTGGCACAATCGGGACATGCAGCCTGCACGACAAGACTTCACACATCTTGATACCCACTCCACAAAGGTACAGAGCAGTCTCCTGATCAATCAACTGTCAACTAGATTGACCACATTGAGATCAAGACGATTTAGTGTACAGGAGCGAGGAAAACATTGACTCGGACTACTCCCTCGTTGTAGCCAAGGTACGGCTACGGATATCCCGATCCAATCCAAAAACAAGGAAATACTGTGAAAAGATTCGATGTTAGACGGCTACAATCGCAAGAGACCGCCATGTTTTTTTTCGGATGGAATCTATAAGAACCTCTCAAGAAGTCATATGCTGCCTGCATTAAGCATTGAAAACCAGTGGTAACATTGTCTTGCAGCCATCAGAGATGTCGCCTCTGAAGTGCTAGGTTTCACAATGGCACCACAGTTAGACACCTGGTTTGACAATGAACGCCGGCAAGCACACGCAACTAAACAACAGGCGTCCAAAACGGAGTTGTACACAAGGACCAGAGCTGATCGCGAGCGCTAAGAGCAAAATAGGAGAGAGGAACGCCGCTGGCTTCCAAGATCAAGGAGATAGGGGGATACAGGGATACAGGGATGAAGTTAGTAAATTCTATCAAAAGCCAATAAGAAGCCTGTAAGGACGACCAGGAGAACATCGTAATTGAACTGTAGTCTATATTGAGAATAAAGAAAGACCACTTCTCCAAATTATAAAGGCTTTTCTAATAAGGTCGAGTAGAAGTTGAAATGGAATAAAACAAGCTGTGTGTGAGATATTAACAAAATTATTTTTTTACTTGAAAAGCACATGTATGCCATTAAGCGTGAAATATGACATCATTCAAATACCCGCTTCGGCTTCTTACAGTGGCACGAATCCCAGTGGTCTAATTTTCAATGACTCGTCCGTAAATATCCGACTGAATTTGAGCTATGGCCTGTGTTATGTTCTTGTGGGATCGATCACTTGTGGTTTTTTTCTATAGACATGCGACTTCAAGAAACCTCACAGGAAAAAGGTTAGCGGAGACAAATCGCATGACGTTGGTAGCCGATTCACATCTCTCCTGTAAAGATAACCTTAACCTCAAACCGTTCATTCAAAATGTCAATCGTGGCGTTTGCTGTGTGCCACGTAGCGCCGCGAAGTCCTGCTGGAACCACATGTCGTCTAGGTCCATATGGTTTAATTTTGGCCATAAGAAATTAGTTATCATCGTTATTTAGCGCTCGCTGTTGACGGTGATGGCCTAACTTACGTCGTATTCAAAAAAGTACCGACCAATTACGCCGCAGCCCCAAAATCCAAACCAAACGTTAACTTTTTGAGGATGCATTATCACCTGGTAAACCTCGCGTAGGTTGGTGTCATCCAATAAACGGCAATTTTGCTTGTAAACACGGCGAACAAACGGCTTTGTCTATGATCATGAACTTTGAGCTCCTGGGTCAGTTGGATCTTGTACGGGTAAAGGTCGAAGTCCTGCAAAATTCAACAAATTGATGTCTGCGAAATGCCCAGTTCTTGTGCACGGCGAGGAAAAGACAGCCTCAAGTTTTGCTTTTACAGACCGCTGCGATGTTCTCGGCCGTTGTTGATTGAACTGAACCGGTCATCTCAAATTTATCAACTAAACTTTGAAGAGTCGACTGTGAAGGGTCTACCGTAAAATGGGTGCAGTGCGCGCACCAAAATGGCCGCCACGGGGACCAAAACTTACCCGCGCCAATTTAAAAACCTTATATAGGTAAAACTTCCATGAACAGACCACGTAAAGTCGAAGAATTACCGGAGACCCTAGACTTCTATAAAAAAGACATCACCGTCATCCAGGAAATACGATGGGATAGGCCGGGTAAAAAGAGGATAAAAAACTGCGATATTTACTATGGTGACTGCTACCACGAAAACCAACAGCGCTTATTTGGATGCGGCTTTGTCATTGGAGCCAGACTTAGAAAACAAGTCTTGAGGTATAGGTGCATCAACGAGCGCCTAATGACCATCCGCATTAATATGCGTGCACGCCACATAGAAGAGAACGATATCAACTTTAAAGAAATATTCTTCGAACTCTTAGACAAAAAACATGAGCAGTGTCCTAGCTACGATATTAAAATTGATCTGGGCGATTTAAATGTCAAGCAAGGAAGGGAAGACATCTTTGTTGGAATAATCGGGAAAAACAGCACGCGAGACAACACTTCCGACAACGGCTTCAGACTCATCGAATAACGCGAACACGAACCAAACTCCCTCTGTCAGGCAGGATGACCCATCAACATAGACGACGAAAGCCAACAGTCCCGTCCAACCGACTTAGACGAAGTAAAGATTACCATTTCTAAGCCGAAATATAATGAAGCCGCTGGAGCAGATGGATTGAATGCCAAGCTCTTCAAAGGAGCTGGAGATAATTTTGTTAGGGTCATGCACCAACTTATCTGTAAGATGTAGGCAGAAAAAGCCTTCCCGATATTGTTTTCCCGATTCTAAAAAAAGGAGACTCTCCAAACTACACGACCTAAAGCAGCATCATCTACCATCGCTTACAAAATCTTCTCTTCCGTAAAATTTGCGAAAATCTAAAATCCATCATCAACAACCTTATAGTTCCTCATCATTGTGGTTTTAGACCAGGATAGTCCACAGTCGATCAAAAATTCACATTGCGGCAGAAAAACCCCAAGAACATCAAATCGTATCATTTCATCGAATTCAAGGCCACTTATAATAGCATCTACAGGGAGCTGTATAGAGCCATTTCTAGTCTTGGCATCTCGCCAAACTTTTCCGTTTGTGCAGGATAGCCATGGAGAATTCACGCTGCTCCATAAAGGTGGCAAACATCTTATCAGAACCTTTCGGGCAAAACAGAGTACAATGTTGTCGTCAAGAAATGAATTAACACCCCGAACGTCTCGGTCAAAACAGAACCATCGACAGACCTTACTTTGAGGTAGTTAAGAACTTCGTCTACCTAGGATCCGCTTTTAACACAGAAAACAACACCAGCGCTGAGATCAAATGAAGAATAACACTTGCTTTCCACTGTTTCTTTGGGCTAAGAAAGCAATTGAGTGGTAAAGCCCCCTTTCTAAGCACCAAAGTGCCGCTATAAAAGACCATTATCATTCCCGTCCTGTTATAGGATGCAGAAGCATGGACTATTACAAAAGCGGATGAAAGCACCTAGGGTCGTTTCGAGAGAAAAGTTCTTCGTGTGATCTACGATCCCGTATGCATAGAAGGGGACTGGAGAAGAAGTTGAAACGACGAACTGTACGGGCTGTACAGCGACGTAGACTTCACCAGAAGGGTAAAAGTACAACGACTAAGATGGCTGGGTCACGTAGAGCGTATGAAAACCAATGCTCCAGGCCGGAAAGTCTTCGAATCCACACCCACAGAACAGCGCAGTAGAGAAAGACTGTGAATCAGTTAAAATCAAATGGGGTGGCGCAACAGTCCGTTGTGAACCAGGGCCTAGTGACTTACAACTCTCAACCATTCCTGTGTGCGAGTACTGTTGTCAGGAATGGAAGGGACCTACAATTTAAGGCCGAATCCGAACGGCTAGTTTGAGAAAGCACTTTTTCATGACAAGAATTACTGTTGAAGGAATTGTCAATTCCTCGCAAGAGGCAGTACCCGCGAAAATTATTTTTTTTTTTTAAATTATGGTGGCACAGGCAGGGATTGAACCCAAGACCTCTTGCATGACAGTCCAACGCACTAACCATCATGCTACGGGTACTACTGTGAATCAGTTAGTGCGCACAATTTCAACCAACTTCTATCGCGAAATTGGAAACATCTAGGTAGGGGCCAGCTAAATGAGGAAGTTTGTTGGGTGAGGCCCAAGGTTAGGTTAAAGTGGCTGTTGGTTGGGAAGTCCAACACACTTAGACCATAGTATGGTCAGTTGTGATACCACATGGATCAGTTGATCAGCTTAACGTGTCGAACCAATTGGAGCTCCGAATGAAGCGTAGGAGACAAATAATGTCAGAATTTTTTAGATCGCTGGTATCGTTGAAGTAGTAGTCTCCAAGGTGGATTCTACGTCTTTGTGATAAGGCAGGGCATGTGCACAGAAGATGAGAGTTTATCTCCTCCTTCTCCTCGTCCATGCAACTCCTACAAAAATCATTTGCAGGGGCTCCAACACGAATAGCATGCCTTCCTATCAAGCAGTGCCCAGTCAGGACAGCTATAACGCAACTAATGTGCAATCTACTCAGAAAGATTTATTGTTTTGAGCACCTGGCGCTAAGATTAGGCCAAATTAGTTTTGTCGCTAAACAGGTGGTGGTGTTATTCCAATTGAAGTTTGTTTTCTCTATAGTATCTTGCTTTAGCATGACTTTACAGGTAGCTAAGGGGATACCTATGCTAGCATTGTGGGCCAGCAGAGGTTAAGTTGTTCCGCTTTTTGAAAGTTCGTCAGCTTTGCAATTTCCTGGAATGTCTCTATGGCCCGGCACCCAGAAAAGTTGAATGTTGAACTGTGTAGCCATCTCCGTAAGAGATGATCGACAATTTAGGGCTGTTAGTTAGTTAGTGGAGACAGAGAGTCTAGGGACTTTAACGCAGCTTGGCTTTCCAAGAAGATGCGTATATCATTAGTTGACGTTTTAGTTAACGTTTTCTCTAAGCCATGATAGGACTTCTTTTATAACCAGGATTTCAGCTTGGAACACGCTACAATGATCGGGTAGACGAAAGGAGAGACTTAAGTTTAGTCTATCTGAGTATACGCCTCCACCAACCCCATCTTCCGTTTTGGATCCGTCTGCATAAAAGTTTATAGAATCATCGTTCAAAAATGATGTATTCTCCCAATAAGACCCGGGAGTTTAGGCACTTTGAAGCTATAGTGATTAAACTGAGGATGGGGTTTGGTGTAGTCAATATTACTGTTCAAAATAGTTGTGTGGCCAATCCCGTTACTGATCCACAGAGAGGAGGCTTGAAGCCGTATGGCTGTATTAGCTGCCGTTTGCTTGCTGAAAATGTGCAGCGGTATTAGATGGAACAGAACATCAAGTGAGGCGGAGGGGGTAGAGCGAAGTGCTCCTCCCATACACAGGCTGGCTGTTCGTTGGACTTTGCTGAGTTTATCGCTATTTGTCGCTATATTTAGCGCCGTCCACCATACCGCTACTCCATAGGTAAGGATCGGCCTTATGACCGAGATATATAGCCAGTGTGTAATGCGGGGCTGTAGACCCCATTTATTACCAATGGTCTTTTTAGAGGAGAACAGGGCTACTGTGGCCTTGTTTATTATCTCTTGAATATTAGGTTTCCAACTTAATTTCTTATCCAAAGTGAGACCTAAGTATTTTGCTTGTTCAGAGATTTTAAGTGGTACATCGTTTATAAGGCGAGGGTCAATAAGTGGGACTTTATATTTCATTGCCCATCTGGTGAGCTTATTTAAAGGGTTTTGTAAGAGTTCTTTTAGTATATTGGGATGTAACTGCACCGTAACTGCAATAGCAACATCGTCTGCATAAGCAAACAATCTGTATCCCTCTCTTTCTAGAGTAATAAGTAAATTATTTGTTACTAAGTTCCAGAGGAGAGGGGATAGGACACCACCTTGTGGCGCACCTCTGCTGACACCCCTTTGTGCAGTAAAATCGTCCAGTTTTGATTTGATAATCCTGCTTATCAGCATCTGAATAATAAATTCGCTGATCGACTTATCTACCTTCAGAGATGTCAATACACGTGCAATTGCAGATGTGTCGACATTGTTAAATGCACCTTCTATGTCTAAGAAGGCAACAAGTGTGTACCCTTTATGATGGAGGGAATATTCGATTGTACTATACGTACTATACTGTGTTTCAACTGATTTCCCTTTGTTGTAGGCGTGCTGAGCCTTTGAAAGGAGGGACTTATAAATACTTGCCCTTAAGTGGATATCAATCAAACGTTCAAAAGTTTTGAGAAGGAATGATGATAAGCTGATAGGTCTTAGGTGTTTAGGGTAAACGTGGCTGGATTGAATTGGTCCAGAGGCGTTTTTCAGAGGATTGAGAGGATTTTGAGCAGCCTGGATGCTTCAGAGCAATCTTTCACGTTGCTACAGAAGTTTCTCAAGGCGATCGTTTGGTTTTCCGCAGTTCTTTTGTTCAGTTCAGTTCATATTTATTTGCAGTTTAAGGCTTAGACTATTTTATAATGAATTAAATTATTTAAGAGATACAGAAGCTTGTTCTTTACATCTACAATACAATAAATTTACGACAATATTTTAATTTTACTATGGTTATAATAAATTATTAAGGGAAAACACTACAAGAAAAAAACCCTTACATAATACTTAAAAACTAAAATTGCACAAAAACCCAAATTTTACCCAGGCAGTATAAGTTAAAGATTAAGTATGAGTTCATTATCTGAGTAAAAACACCTTTCAAAAAAGTTTTCTTGTAGTTTGTATAGGACAAATTTAATTGGGTTGACATTTGCTCTTTTGTGTAGACGAGTAGTTGAATAAAACCATGGCAAATTTAGCATAAGTTTCAGGATTTTATTTTGGCTTATTTGAAGCTTTTTTATGTGCGTCTCAGCACAGTCAAACCATACTGGAGCACCATACGTTAGGACCGGTTGGAAAACGGTTTTAAAAATTAATATTTTATTATGTATGCTAAGTCTAGACTTTCTATTTATAAATGGATATAATATTTTAATTAAAAGATTGACTTTGTGGATTGTGATTGATATGTGTTTTTCAAAAGTCAGTTTTTTATCGAGCGTGACTCCTAAATATTTACAATGTTCAGACTATTGAATATCAGTAGAGTTTATTTTAAGCATAGTTTGAGGAAGGAAACTTTGTTTTCTGCGTCTAGTGAACCACATAGCTTGACATTTTTCAGCATTAACTTTTATTTTCCACTTAGTGAAGAAGTTAAGAAGAGTGTCTAGTGAATTCTGTAAACTAGAAAGAGCTTCTTGAGGGAAAAGACTTGACGCAAAAAGCGCAGTATCATCTGCAAACATGGCTACTTCAGTATTGTTTCCAAAATGTGGTAAGTCTGACATAAAAATGTTAAAAAGGATGGGCCCAAGTACAGATCCTTTTGGAACTCCAAAGGAAATATCATACATGGTAGACTTAGCAATTCCAGTGGATACAAAAAATTTTTTTACTTAGTGTGCTTAGTAGGCTTTTAGGCCTATAACTAGTCGGGTTTTCTTTTGGTTTGCCAGGCTTGCCAATAGGAACCACTTTTGCTATTTTCCACTTTTCGGGGAAATAATAGAGTTTAATACAAGCGTTAAACATAAATGTTATGTATGTTATACCTTTTTTAGGTAACTCTTTTAATAAACGGTTACTAATACCATCAAGACCAGGTGATTTTTTTATTTTCAATTCTTTTACTAAGTTTTTTACTAAGCGGTTGTTGTTGATAAGTGTACTAGTTTGGTTAACAGAAGCACTCTCCATTTCCCTAAGTTTATCCCTTACGAGAACTTCGGTTTGAACGTCGCTCAAGTGAGCTGATATATTATGATTTTGGCTAAATGTTTCAGCCAAAATGTTTGCTTTCTGTTCAGGAGTTACAAAAACCTCATTTTGAACTCGAAGGGGGGGAATATTTGAACCTTTTTTTTTAATTATTTTTGTGACTTTCCAAAACGGCTTGGACCCTTTATCAAAACCAGTTTTGATTACGGAACATTAAGATCTCGTCTTTAATTCGGAAATTTAGGATTTTAAGATTAGTTTTAAATGTGTCCAACCTATACCGAATCCACTTTCTTCTCTCAGAATTTCGCAAAAGAATCAAATGTAAAATATTATCCGGCAGGGGCCGGGAATTTGAGTTATAATTGGCACATTGAATCCTAGGAATAGATACCTCAGCAGTTCGCAGTATTACTTTTTCGAATGTATCCGTCACCGTGTCTATCTGTTCAAACGACTGAACATTGTTTAACGATAGACTTCCTTCGTATAAGTTATCACAAATGTAGGACCGATATCTTTCCCAATTTGCAGAGGAATAATTAAAATGGCCACTAGGATTATTAAAAGAGCAATAAGTTTGTAGTTCTGTACAAACCGGCAAATGATTTGAACTCAATGCATTGATAGTTAAAGGTTGAGAGAAGTGTACTGCATTATTTGTTAAAAACATATCAAGAGTCGAAGGTTGTCCCGAGGAGGTACTAGGAAAGTAAGTAGTAACAGTTTGCTCTCAGACATCCCCAAAGTTGGTGTCTTGAATTAAAGTCACCACCTATCAAATAATTTGAATTTGACCTAATCAATTTTAATAGGTCCCTTTTAAATTTAGTCTTTTTCTCATTATTACTATTTCCACCTGGGAAATAAAAAGAGAAAATACTTAATTTGGATGTATTCTGTAAGTCTATCTCAACACCAATAGATTCAGCTACCTCGAGACTAACAGCTGGGATCACCGAATGTCTGATAGCCTTATTAATTACAATAGCAACCCCTCCTCCCTTTGCGTGATGCCTATCTAGCCTATAGCATACATAATTTCCATTAGAAAATTTATTTTTATTTGTAAGCCACGTCTCTGTCAAAAGAGCAATATCAATTTTGTTTTTAATTATAAAATCAAAAAATTTTGTTTGTTTGTTTTGAATGCTTGTTGCATTCCAAGTAATAATTTTTGGGTTTTTGTTCATCATATTGAATAAATATACTTCACTGCAAGAGTGGTAATAACATTAAATTGCTCAGCTTTAGTACGACATGAGCTTAGTTTAGACATAACATCATTAAGAAGACTTGAGATTTCTTCTAAAGAGAATAAAGAGTTATTGCTGTTTTGATCAAATATATTCGAGTTGTTTGCTTTTGGACTCTCTGAGCGTGTGTTGTTTTTGTAAGATGGACATGGACCAGTACTTGACGTAGACGCTTGTTGATGGTGAGTTCAATTTTTGTTAGAAACTTGCGGGAGTTGGGGAAATTCTTCCATGGTGAATTTGACATGATTGGTCTTGGCTCTCGGTTGATTTATTGAAACCGATTTTGAGAGATAATTGTTGTTATTGTTTCGCGTTCGGGAGGATATTTTTTGCCGAATTTCGATATAGTGCTTTCGACTTATGCAAGATGGGTCGGTTGATTTGTGTGCACCATTGCAATTAGCACATTTAGTTGCCGATGGTGATTCAGTGCACTCAGAGGTTTTGTGAGGACCGGAACATGAAGAACAAAAGCTTTTGACATGACAATGCATAGCACCGTGGCCATACATCTGGCAATTGTAGCATTGTGTAATTTTGTTAGGCTGGTGTTTTTTATAATCCCACCTCACTAGAGTTTTAAGAACAGATTTATAGTTCGATCGAAATTCGTTCATTTTAATAGAACCACGTTCAATTATAATAATGTATTTGTAATGCACGTAATGCGAATTAGATGAATTTATTGTGATGGGTTTAACTTCAAGACATTTAATTCCGAGTGAAACAAGTTTATTCTTTAATAGTGTATGATCGTAGAGGTCTAAACCCGAGAGTACCACCTTAAATGGTCTACTTGCTTTTTTTTCATGGGAATAAAACTCACGTGACTCATCTTTAAATGTTTTTACAATAATATTATAAGATTCAATGCTTGAACACATAACTTTAAGCCCCATAGAAATATTTTTTAAGAGGTAATCAGTAATATGAAGTTTATCAATTAAATTTCTGAGGTCTTCACTTTTCGTTTTTAAAACAATGATTGGTGGAACAGATACTTTAGGTTTCACAATTTCACCTTGCTCACTAATTCCACTATCCATGCGGTCATCGCATAATGTTTGGAGTGGTTGATAATAATTTTCATTTTTAAAGGATTTTTCCATTTTGGAACGTTTTACAGATTTGTATGGAACTTGAGTTTTTGGGGGGATGAAATCATCATCCTCCATTTCACTACTTGATCGTTTTAAGCTAATTTTTGCTTGTCACTTAAAAACGCGTGCAGCTCTATCGACAAATGCCAATGCACTGCAGTTCTTTTGTATATATCTTCAGTGATTCTTTATATGAATCCCAGTCAGACATGTCTCTAGAAGCCTTCGCTCTGTTAAAGAGTTGTCTGAATTCTTTTCGAAGTAGATAGCCCAGAGTTCCACCAGTGTGGTTTCTTTTTACCTCTTAATTGTATTTATAAGAGGTCATGCAGTATCTAGAGCTTTGTTTAGGGCTATTGTTAGATTATTGACTTTCTCGTCAAGATCTTCATTGTTGGAGGGGGTATTAAAGAGTTCAGGTTTTACTAAACTATTTAACGTTCTCTTGTATTTTGGTCAATTTGTTCTTTTTAGATTTCGATGGATGAGGCTCATGTAAGGAGGACACAGTTTTTCTGTAATGAATAAATAGATTTATGGAACGTCTACATATCAGATGAGTTCAGATAACGTTATATAATATTTATAAAAAATGTTTTAAACTTATGTATTTCGACTATTTAATCACCAATTTGATCAATTTTGTAAAAATTCTAGGGATAGTTTAGATACCGATCGAAATAAATTACGTATGGCAACCCTATCATAGGTAACTTTTATTTCGATTGAATGCGAAATCTATTCGTGTATTATTCTCAATGAAATGGTGCTATAATATGCAGTCAACGGTACGACATTAATACACATATATACAAATTCTGTTTATATATGTGTTGTGTACATTAATTGAAATACCTATTCTATTTGTATTGTACATGTTTGTGTTCCTATGCAAAATTGCCTCAACTTATTGCTAGATTTTTTGATTGCCATATTTGTTATAACATAACGTTTATTATGCACAAATGTATACATATATATGGGCATTTCCACAGTATTTTTAACTTTCATGTTACCACAGTATATTAAGCTTAGAAATGAAATTGGCACTTTCTAAGTGGATAGATTTTCGTATCATGACTTATTTCAATTATATAATGTACTTTTGACTTGATTGGATTAAAATTTTTAATTAAAATTAATAAAAAAAAGGCTTAAATATTGCAAATTTCAAGCGTACCAGATGCAAATTTATTAAGTTTTATAAACAAAAAACATTTCAACGACCTTTGACCCAACTTAACATCATTAATTTATAATTATTTATAATACACACTGATAGAAAAACCTTGAAAGAAAGGTGTGCTACCATTTAAAAAATAGTACAAAGCAATTAAATTAGAGTACCTCCGTTTTTACAAATATTAAAATCTGATCTTTTTCTCTATATAACTTTCTCAACGATCGATTCTGGTAGAATTTTATAGACTTAAATTATTCTCTATCAATCAATAAATCAATTAAATTTTAATTGGATCATGTGCCTCTATTTAAAAATAAATAATGTCATTTTAAAGTTTAAAATTGAAAACGTGATTGGTATAGAATATGTGATTTTTTTAGCGGCACACCTATCGATAAGATCTTACAGAAAAATAAATGATTGTGAATGATAATTTTACGTATAATCAATAGTAAAAACAAGCCGTTGATCGAAATTTTTAAGTTTCAAAGTTTTTACGACAGTACAAAATCAAATTTTTGTATGAAATGAGGGTTTTTCATTGAATGCACACATATCCACTGCACTGCACAGAACTGAAGATATTTTTAAACGATGTTTCAAAATGAATCACGCAAGTATTTTCTTATTATTTAGATGATAAACAACCAAGAAAATGTTTGTTTATAGATGTGCCTCAAAATAAAAAAAAAAAAATTTCAATTGTTGAAAATGAAAGATTCTGTGGAAATGCCTATATACGTACAGTAAATACACGTAGGAACTATATGATGATATGAACATAACGCTCATACAATTTATGATATTGGCATAATAATAGATGGTTTGCTCTTTTAAATTATTAATAAAATGATTGAACAAAAAATATAACATACATTTGTATGTAAATAAAAATGCAATAAATATTAATAAAAAAGGACTTTTGAGTTAATGTTTTTGCTTGTGTGTTTATAAATCACATGATTGTTACATATCTACTTGTGATGTTGTAGTTTTTATGGTTGATTCAATTTTTCTGAAAAAAAACATTGTTTTTTTTAAATATAACAAAAACACAAAATATTGAATTCGGATTCGTTGCATTTAAAGGAAATGAAAGTAAAATCAATTTAAATAAAATGTTTGTATATGATAAATTAAGTTAGATTTCAATATCTGTTTTGTTAAATATTTTAGTCGAAAACCAGTTTTTACCAATTTTTATTTGGATTTTATTTAGAAAATAACTTTTTTTAACACCAATCTTTTGTATAGAATGAAATAATGTTAAAGTTAATACCTCCATTTATTCTCGAGATATTCGGTTCAAATATTTCTTGTGCATTTTTATTTGTTTATAAAAGAACTGTCAATTGGTATTTTCTACTAAACAACCTAACAACTTAACTTATTATGGAAAATTTAAAACCATAGGACCAAAGCCTCTGAATACTACACTTCGTATCACATAAATAAGGACAAGCTGTTTTCGATTTTCATTTGATGGTATTTCTTGAACCCTTAGGTTTTTTGGAAAAGCCATTGTATGGGGTATGACGTATTAAGTTTACATTACGAAAACTAATTTTGGGTTAAGTTGGTAAATACAAGTTTTTCGGTTTTCAAGAAGAAACTCATGAATAGGGAGAGGATATAAATTTAACTATTAGCGTGTTTAAAATCAGATAGAAGGATACCTTGATTGTTTGGGAGCTTAGTATGAGTATTAATTTGATTGAATCAGGGTTGAGGAAGGGGTCTTAACAAGGACGAAATAGGCCGAATTTGAGCTCGGAAGTTCAAATGTTGTATACAACTACTTTAAGGAGAGATATGGAAAAAATACAAAGGAAGAGTCAAGAAAGACACATCACTTCGGAAAAGGCGTTTGACAGTGAGAGGTGCTTCAAATTCAAGGCTTTCCTGTTTTCTGTTGCTCGGGTGATGCAGAAGGCAGACCCTCTACGCCTCCACAAAATGAAGAAAAAATCCCCATTTAGTGCTGAGTCAACGCCTTAATCTTACAACAAATCACATCAGGTGGAATCGAGAAAAACAAAATTACTGACCTAGTGGATATAGCTGCTATTTCCATGACTTAAGAAAGGATAAAATTTATGTTGAAAAGTTCTAATATGGCGGCAATCACTTAAAAAACGATTCTGGAACGAGGTTTTCCGCTGTTTTCTAAATTAATTGTTCTACAAAAATGGACTTTTTATTAACTTTCCATAGGAACCTATTGTAATGGGACCGGTTTGTCAAATAGAATATGTTGACATTTCTCGACGTTTCAAGGTCCCTAGAGTCGAAATAAAAGATTTTTAGAAGGATGTCTGTGCGTGCGTGTGTACGTACGTTCGTACGTTCGTACATTCGCCATGTTTTTTTCGTTCATTGTCCATAGCTTAAGAACCAGAAAAGATATCGACGTCAAATAAATTTTCTTATGTAGATAATAAGGCACTAAGATACAAAAAGGGCTCTCAAAAAAATTGCGTGAATGGTTTTCTTACCATAGTAGTTTAAAAAAAGGTGGACATTTTGGTTAACCCTAAATATCTTATGAACCAATGACGCTAGAGACTTGAATTAAATTGTATATTATATATTGTAACGTGATACAAAAACAGTATATTTTTAGAAAAAGAGCCAATCAACGGTTTTTTTATAAATCAAAAAAACTGACGAAAAATTTTTCTCCTCGAAAATTGTACGACTAAAATATGATTTCATCTCCAAAACAATTTTGTGTAACGACGAATGATGTATTTGACATGTGATAAAACTTTGAAAATAAAAACGAATTGAAAGTTTTTTTCTTAAAAATACAAACCTAAACAAAAAACATTATTTAATGTTGGTAAAAATTGAATTTCGAATAAAATTTTTTTCAAAAACTTGAGATTACGGCTTAAACCTTGTTGTTTCAACATTCTGAAAAATGTTAAGAAAAATCGTATAAAAATTTTACAAAAAATAAAAACCAATAAAAAAAATTAACAAAAGTTTGTAAAAATTATTTTCGACTCAAATATATTTTCAAAAATTTGAGATAATTGCTTCTTACTACTTTTTACTTAGAAGAAATATTGTTTTCAACATAAGGAAAAATTTTGAGAAAGATCGAATTGACATTTTTTTACAAAAAATAAAACCCTAAAAAAAGACAGTACTAAAACTTAGTAAAAATTTACTTCCGACTCAAATAGCTTTTTAAAAATTAAAAATATTGGCTTCAAACTTTTTTATTTCACGGGAAATATTGCTTTCCATATTCAGTAATTTTTTTTGATAAAAATCCACAAGTCCGTTTTTCATAAAAAAATAAAATCTACAAAAAATAGTACCCAAATTGTTAAAAAGTTGATACATATAGATAAACTTTTAAGCAAGACATATAGACAGACAGGATGGGAAGTTATCAGTGTGGGTTGCATCCCAGCCTCTTTTTTTCCGTTATAAATTTAAAACATACCTACTTCACTCATTCCACATTTACCTTTTTCCTAAAAAAAACTAAGATTTTTAAAAATATCATCAAATAAAAAATGAATAAAACTGGTCCCTAATCATGTGACACGAAGTATATACAGAAATATATTGATCTAGGGAAATACCACTGCACAAATTGTACTTAAAATAAAATAACTTTTTATTTCTGGAGTAGAAACAAAACAATATTTTTTGAAAGACCTAAGATATCTTTAATTTGAAGCTGTTGGCTAAATTATTGTATCACATCAGGTTCTTAAAATATGCATCTTTATAATTGCTAAAAACATTCAAAAACTAAATTTGTAATGCTAAGTTAAAATCAAAATGACTCTTAACAATAAATTGTATGATAATTTGGCAAAGTACAATTCTCTCACTTTTAGTTACAATTTAAACCATTTTATTAAAAAAATTATATGGTGCGACAGTCCGTTAAGAACTAGGGCCTAGTGACTTACAACTCTCAACCATATCTGTGAGCGAGTAAGATCAGGAATGAAGGGGACCTACAGTTTAAGCAGAACTGGAAATTCTATTTAAACAAAAAAAAATTCATGTCAAAAAATTAGTTTTGGAATATTTGTCAATTCCTCGCAAGAGGCAGTACCCTAGAAAAACGCTTAAGATGGCACAGGCAGGGATTAAACACAAGACCTCTGGCATTATATTCCTTCGCACTTTTTTTTTTAAATTCATTTTTATTCATTATTTCTTAAAAATATCTTTAAGCTAAACAAAAATTCATAAAACTAGTTCCCATACGGACAGTCTAAGTTAAACAATAATACTTAATTCTAAAGCCCTAAAAACTATTTTATTTCAATTCAATTTTATTAATTTTTATACATTTGAAAATTAAAATAAAACTCATATCAATATCCGTTTTTTATTCTTACTTAAAAAATACTTAAAATTGTACAGGGTCGCCTATCTAAGGGTCGTCGTCTGACGTGGTAGATTAGCGGAACTGTCAATCTATCCTGTATCAGACCACACCTATCTAAAAAGAGGAATTCCCCTGGTTGAATGAAGCCGCTCAAGCGTACACTCTTAAAATACTCGTCGCTCGGATAGAACGCCCCGAAAATTAAATTGTTGGTCGAAGACATAGCTCTTGCAATGTGACCTCGCACGAGTTTTATCACGAAATTGTCAATTCTGTTGATCCGAGCGCCTTTGTATAAGACCTCGTTGGAAAGTAATTCACGTAAGAAGATTCGGCTGCTTGATATAAGCCGGTACAGCGTCGTACGCAGTGCTGCTCCATCACCCGAAACTTCTTCATCTGAGAAGGCGCAACGTTGAAACACAGAGGACAACCATTAACGATCATCGACCTTCTTCGGGCCATGTAGCAAATTACCTTTACTCTGGGGTGAAGCCGACTGCTAAAAAACAGCCGTTTCGTCAGAGTGAAGGCTCCTCTGGCCCTGCTCAGAGCAGCATTTATATGTCTGTCGAAATATAAATACTGATCTAACCAGATACCGAGGTCCTTCACTACACTTTTGCTCGCTAATGGCTGCCCGTGAATATCAACGATGACCATCTTGCGCCAATTTTTGCACGTAACCCGCGTGGCCCTAGCCAATGAAAACCGGAACAGAATTGTCTCCGACTTCTGGACATTTATTTTCAGTTTCCAGTCGTCGCAATATCGCTGAATCTTGTAGAAATCACGCTGCAAGAGAATTCTAATAACGTCAACCTTTCGTGCCATTCTGTACGCAATTAGATCGTCGGCGTACGCAATTGCCTTTGTAAGACTACCTATCAGATCGCTGTTGTAAATGCTGAGGAGAATCGGCGAATTCACCGCTCACTGTTGAAGACCATTTTTAATTGAGAATGTTGTAGTAGAAGTTACATTGCCACTTTTGACAATAAACTTTCTATTGTTAAGTTTTTTCGAAAACTTTGCTGATGGTCGGAAGAAGACTTATCGACCGAAGATTTGACGGGTTGGAGTTGTTCTTTCCCTTTTTCGGGAGACTATGAACCACAGCTTTCTTCTAATGTACTGGATAATATGCATTATTGAAGAGTGTGGTGTAAATGTCAATTGCATCCATCGGTTAATGTCTTAGTACAACGTTGGATATACCATCGACTTTTTATTTTTTATTGAATTGAAGATGAGCTGAAGCTCAACCTTCGTCAAAAACGACGGACTTGTACCCTTTTGCTCGGCGTTTATGGCATTTGAGAAGGAGTCGTTATTGAACCGCGGTTCTCAGATCGCCATTGTGTCATATCATTTCGAAGGTAAAAGTGATTAAGTAGGGCTCTGTTTTCCAGGTCGTGGTTGGGGCGAATGCTAACATTCACCTTATACACTTGCTGGAAAGCAGCCCCAACCGCCTCCACTTTTTCCATCGTATCTTCAATTATGTAAAGGTCATTGTTAAAGATGGCTTCTTCTGGATCTATTTGAGCTGTCATAAGGACGTCTCTGTTCTCTTCAGTTCTTTGGAGTTTCAGACACGGAAGGTCATGACCGTTTTTTTTCTAAATATCTTGTTGATTTTAGGAAACATACTAGGGTCACTGGTATTAACTGACCGGAACTTACGGTAACAGTACTACTTCTTCTGTAGTTCTCCTTAATCAACAGATTTATTTTTATTGACGACTTCAGAATTATTAAGGCCTTTTACTGTTGAAAACCATTTTAGAAAAAATGATAAAGCGTTTCTTTCACTGGCTGTAACCCTGAACGCAGCTTTTTGTGAAATTTCCGCGTCACTTCACTGCACATGCAATTAAGTATTAGAAGACACTTTTTGTTAGTAATGTAGCCAAAAAGTTGTTTTTCATTTGAAAACCAAAGCTTAAATAAATGTTTTGCTTTTATAAACGTCCATTGTTGTGAAATGTATAAAGGCCTCATGAGTGCATTGAACTGGTGCGACACCGAGGTGTCACCATGGTTTAAAATGAGCAGGTGTTCACTGGGGCTTAATTTTCTCTTTTTGTTTGTGATTGGGGTGGTTCACAATGTATATGTGATGGAATTTTTTTTATTATTTTTTTTTATTATTTAAAATCTACTGTAGTTCTCGTTTCTTGCAAAAAAGCTATTGGTAATAAATGGGGCTTACAACACCGAATCAGGCATTGGCTATACACATCGGCAATCATACTGATTTTACTATTCAATATGCCTGTATGGTGAATTGCTTTAGAAAAAGCATTAAACCGCGACAAACTAAATAAAGTCCAAATCGCTTCCTACGACTACCATCATCTTAATTTACTTATCAAACAAATAGCTGCATGCTCTGTTATTCGCCTCAAAGCTTCATCACAGTGGGTTAACAACGAAATTGGAACTAAGTCTTAAGTATTCAGAATCAATTTGAAATCACTCATACTGCAATTCGAAACATCCAGATCTTTCTGGGAGGTTAAGGCATTCCTTGAATACCAGTCAGTCCACTATTATACAGATGGATCAATATCCAATATTGGTGAAATTTAGTCTCTCATTCCGCCTTCCCAATCCTTGTAGAGTATTATTCGAGGGTGAGCTTTTGGCGATACAAAAAGTCTTCCCCTGGCCTAAAGAATACGTGATATAAACATCTGATATCCGTATTTTCTCAGATAGTCAGGCCTCTATCAAACCTTTGGACTCTGTCTCTACAAACTCTAGAATAGTGCATAACTGTAAATTATCTCTAATGGAGATGGCAAAACAGTTTAATATCCTTGATAAGTGTCGGGCCATAGAAACATTCCAGGAAGTTGTAAGGAAAATTAACTCGCCATAAATGGTGCAGTACACTCCATTCTACCACATTTGGCTAATGGTGGAATTTGAATTTATACATGTAAACTATAAGTAATGCAAGACGCTATAAAGCAGGCAAACAACAGGTGAAATAACATTACCGCTTGTCAGGCCACAAAACACATCTGGTCTACATAAGATTCAATGTTCTCAAAGTCTCTAAGCAAAACGAAAAAAAGCTCAATAATCGGTGTCATAACAAGGCAACATCTGATAGGAAAACACGCAACGTAGATGGGCGTATTCTGACATGATTAATGGTCTCAATAGTTTTAGCATAATCAGTCTCTCATTATTCGTTAAAGACTCAAACTGAATTCTTACTTACTTACTGCGCTACAGTCCTGTGTGAACTAAGGCCTTACCCAACAAACATCTCCATCTAGCTGGGTCCCTAGCTAGATGTCTCCAGTTTCGTGATCCAAGTTGGGTGAGGTCACTTTCCACTTGTGCGCGACACCTGAATCGCGGTCTTCCTCTTCTGCGCCATCCTGTGGGTGTGGATAAGAAGACTATCCGGACCAAAACATTGGTTTCTATGCGCTCTACGTGAACCAGCCTTTACCTTTCTTGCTAAGTCTACGTCGCTGCACAACCCGTACAACTCGTAGTTTTATCTTCTCCTCCACTCCGTAAATCGCACGAAGAACTTTTCTCTCGAAACGACACAAGGTGCTTTCATCCACTTTTGTCATAGTTCAAGCTTCTGCGCCGAATAGCAGGACGGGGAAACTTTGGTCGGGCTTTGAAGGGTTTTTGCTACCTCTTAGCCCAAAGAAACAGCGGTTAAAAAGAGTTATTCTACATTTGATCCCAGCGCTGGTGTTGTTTTCTGCGTTTTGAGCGGAGCCTAGGTAGACGAAGTCCTGGACTACCTCAAAGTTACGTCTGTCGATGGTGACGTTTTGACCAAGACGTCCATTTTGCTACCTCTGCCTCAATACTCACAAGAGCCCCTTAAAACTTCACGCTGAATTCTTCAGACTATGTCAATGTCATCAGCATAGGTTAGTAATTGGACAGAATTTTGAAAGATAGTGCCTCTAGTGTTGACGTGTGAGCTCTGGACTTTTCTTTAAAGTACGATGTTAAAAAAACAGCATTACAGCGCATCACCTTGTCTAAAACCTTTTTTTGACATCGAAAGGTTCTGTTAAGTTGTTTCCAACCTTTATGGAGCAGAGTGAATTCATCATGGTTATCTTGTACAACTAAACGAGTTTGGCAGCGATGCCAAAACTAGACATGGCTCTATAAAGCTCTATAAAGCATATGCGGCCTTTAAATCGATGAAAAGGTGGTTTGTGTCGATTTGATGTTCTGCGGTTTTTTTTCGAGGATCTGCCATAATGTGAATATTTGGTCGACTTTCCTGGTCCAAAACCAGGACCTGATAAGGACCTATAAGGTTGTTGACGGTGGGCTTTAGACGTTCACATATTACGACAGAGAAGATTTTGCAAGCGATGATTACTCTATAGTTGGTGCAGTTTAGAGGGTCTCCTTTTTTTAGGATCGGGCAATCATTTTTTACAGATAAGTTGGTGCATTCTTCGACAGTTGCTTTGAAGAGCTAAGCATTAAGAACCATCTGCTCCAGCGTCTTTGTTAGACATGCCATATCTAAGGCAATCTTTCGAAATTCGGTTAATCGTCACCATTTTACAGTCTACAGATCATTACTTCTTTTAAACATCTCAACATCTTTGACCACATGCTCCTCATGCTCTCTCTTGTTAATTCTGAGAAATCGGTGTTCCTCTCGACTCGTCTGCTCATAGAGCTCATGAGCAGCTCTCGTCCTTCTATGCAGGTCTGCTTTGCGCGCCTGTTGTTTGGCTGCATTTGCTTACCGACATTCCTCATACAACCAGGGATTCCTTGGAGGTGGTTGCTTGGGATCCAGAACGTCATAGGCGAATTCTGTGATTGGGGCTAAGAACTTCGAGAGAGGTTACTTATAACACGGTCGGGGAAGGATTTGGCGATCTCTTGATTGTAATTGAGTTCATTTTAGAAAATAGCCTCAAGATTCATGTGGTATCATAATGTCCCAATAAAATGATTTAAGTTTCCTACTCCATGACAGACAACCATTGTAACCTAACTTAACAATTTTCTAACTCAAGTCCAA
Source organism: Eupeodes corollae (assembly GCF_945859685.1). Taxonomy (NCBI): domain Eukaryota; kingdom Metazoa; phylum Arthropoda; class Insecta; order Diptera; family Syrphidae; genus Eupeodes; species Eupeodes corollae. The sequence goes on from NC_079147.1 coordinate 67,105,713, forward strand.
AGCAAATAGAATAACTTTAAGCAGATAGCTGATTCTAATAATTGTTCTTCTTTTAATTGTTTTAAAACTATTGAAAAAACTGGAAGAAAATAATTTTGGCTTAAATCACTTAAACTTATCTCTTATTATTTTGGCCAACTGGAATAAACTTATGGGAACAAACAACATTCACAACAATTCAAAGATATTAACATATCCATTTCGACAACTTGTAAAAATGTAGACTTGATTTGAGTGCTTAAGTTTTACAAAATCACAAAGTCCTTTCGAAACAGTATACCTTCCTAGTATCTAACCTACCTTAATATTTTTTCCACAAGAATGTTTGTTTGAACCTCTTTACCTATACCATTACACCTCACCATCACTTCTCGTATTTCCACTTGATTTCACTGAATGGTCACACTTATTTAAATAATTAATCATATTTCTGTAACCTGTGTGTATGTTAACATGTTTTACATACATTTATATGTGCCGAATCAATTAAGAAAAGTAGTTTTGTAACGAATCTTTCTTAAGCCTATCATCATATACCGTATATAAGCACCAAAGGGAGATTAGATGTAACACTCTGTACTTGTAGCCTGATGTGACGAAGTTTTTGGATCTCAGTCCAATTAAATGCTGAGTTAATTAGATAGACGCACCTTAGGGAGTTCAAAACTCAGTATGGGTAAGGATATACTATACATATATCAAGGATATAGGAGAAACTTTAAGTGAAATTCAGATTCTTTTGTGTGGAGACTTTTGTCACCATCGGCAAAGGAAAGTATCTGCGTTGTTGTTGGACCTTTTTTTGAATTAACCATGAAGTACCATTAGTTTTGTGTTTCTGTATGGAACATGCTTAATGGTTTTAGGTTCATACAAACTATAGCATAGTATTCCGAACAAGAAAAACTACTTAGTAATCTTTCAGCTAAACAAGGTTCTAGGCTTCTCTGGCTTCTCCTGAACCTACACACATTATAGTTCTACAAACATACCTACATTTTCGTTTATTCGTAATATTGACAGACGAAACTGGAATTGATGTTTTCGTGTGCTTTGGCAGTCTCACACAAACCTCTAGATATGGGGACTTTGTGGGTAGGTAGATAGATAAATGCTATACCACTGTACTAGCTCTGCCTTTAGTACCTATGTATGTATGTGTGGAAAGGCATTAGGTGACTAATGGAATTTTAGTGTTGCATGCAGTGTGGCAATGTATAAATGGAGTTAGTGCAAGTGGTAAAATTCAATTGCAATGTAAATCGATCTAGACGAAGAAATGGAATTTGATATTTCTTTTCTGCAACTCGGAGAAGTTTGGGGAAAGTCGAAAGACAAGAAAAATGAAGGAAAATAGAAAATCAATTTATAAATGATTTATCAATAAGACGATAATGCGTACATTTTGGGTTTTAAATATGAAAACACAAATGGATTGTTTATGTTTAAATCAGTTTCAATCTTACGAATACAAATTAGACGTACTTTTGACTTCACTTCGGTAGGTAAGGTAGGGTTGATCCAGGATAAGGATGGATTGGAGTAGAATTAAGTCTTGGTTGTTGAAAATTTCCCTAGTGGTGTATTTCTTCTTTTGATTTAGACATTCGCACTTAAAATTGCGGTTGTTAAATCCGTCATTATGCATAAAATAAACCTAGCCAAAATGCTTTCGACATGAATATATTGTATCTGGTCTGATACCCAACGTTTCAAGGTTTTTAAATTCGGTTTTGCTGTCAGAAGGAAACTAAGCAAGGAGTTTTAAGCTTTCGAGAAGTAAGCGACAACAAACCGCGCTTAAGGCTAACTTACTTTCACGACAATGCCCCAAAAACGACGTTAAAATCCAGTAGAGCGCACCGAAACCAATGTTTCTGCTCGGAAAGGCTTCGTACCTGCGCTCACAGGACAGCGCAGTAGAGAAAGACCGAGGATCAGGTGGCGCTAAATAAGTAGATTAATAATTACAAATACGTTATGAAAATTAATTGACGCTTTTAAAAAGTAATGTAAATAAAGTAGCAGTAGCCATTAAGAACGTTGAGAAGTTGATAATGAGATCGCAAAGCTTTCGATGTAATGTTGGGTAATCTATTATTAGGAAGATTTAGATTTCGTCCTATGAAAAAAATGTAGCTTCAGGGACTTTAGAAAACTCTTCGGTAAACCAGTTTCAATGTGTAGAGCATAATAGTTCGGCGTATAAAATAAATAAATTGGGTGGCGCAACAGTCCGTTCATTGAACCGCATGAAACGGCGGTTCTCAGATCGCCATTGTGTCATATCATTTCGAAGGTAAAAGTGATTGAGTAGGGCTCTGTTTTCCAGGTCGTGGTTGGGGCGAATGCTAACATTCACCTTGTGCACTTGCTGGAAAGCAGCTACCACCGCCTCCACTTTTTCCTTCGGATCTTCAATTATGTAAAAGTCATCGTCAAAGATGGCTTCCTCTGGATCTATTTGCGCTGTCATGAGTACGTCTCTGCTCTCTTCAGTTCTTTGGAGTGTTTTCCTGAATATCTTGTTGATTTTGGGAAACATACCAGGGTTGCTCGAATTAACTGACAGCATCTTGCTGTCTTGCTGTACTTGTTAATTGATAGCCTGTAGTTCTCCTTAATCAACAGATTGACATTTTTTATTGACGATTTCAGTGTCCTTACCTCCAAGTCGCGTGGGTCTGTAAGTCGTCTGTGCAAGTTTTTGAGTCTTGTCAGTAAGCCATTCTTGTGTCTACGTAGTGCGTCAATTGTCACGTTTCTGTAAGCGTCCATTTGGTCCCATTCTTTGTACTTTGGGATTGTCCGTTCCATCGTTCGTTTTATAGTTTCGTCAATCTGTTGTAAATATTGGTCAATTTCTGTATTATGATCAGGGGTCTGTTGTTTGGTGGGGCTATGCCACTCGAACGAAGTTCTCTCGCTAGGGTATTGGTGACACGAGGCCAACTCATCTTACTGTAATTGTAAGAATGCGTTGCAACGTATTCTTCTAATTCCACGCGTTCGTTCGGAATCTGCACTAAAGCAGACAGTCCGCAGTGATCACTGTCGTACTCGACTGTCTGTAAGCAGTTTCGAGGGTGACTACCCACTTTGTCTGTTACTGTCAGTCTGGTGTCGTACAGCAAAGGATCCAGAAAGGAGCCGCTTCTTGGATACGATGGCCTTTCAGTAGCCAGCAGGTCGACGCCATATTCAACGTTGTAAAGGATCATCAAATTAAAAAGATGGTTACCTCTGGTATTATTATGTTGATTTCCCCAATCTTCATGTTTTGCGTTCAAATCACCGGCCAAGATGAAATAGTTTTTTTCCAAGCTCAGTTTAAGTTCCCTAAAAACAATCTCGAGTTCTGATGCAAAGAAAGTAACCTGCGGAGCTCCAGCCGCATAAGCCGCAATCATATACATCCGCTTCCCTTGACTGAGAGAGATGCATACAACGCAAACCTCTAGCGTCTTGAGCTTTCGCAATTCCTTGTTGCATATGACTTTATAATTAATGCCTTTTCATATAAAGAGAGCGACACCGCCCCCTTGAGTGGAGTCGGGCCGGTCTCTTCTTACGATATTGTAATTTTTATGAGTCAATTTGTGGTTGTGGTTTAGCTTAGTTTCGCTAGCCATAAACACATCGGGACTGTAGTCTTTCAACAATTGGAACATATTGGCTCTTCGTTCAATCCTAATCAGTGAATTTACATTCACAGCTAGGACTTTAAGGCTTGTCTCCGGCAGCGCGCCCATTATCGTCTAAATTGCGCCAGGCCAGGCAACAAAGAGTAGAGATGATCTACTCTTTTGCCTTGCTCCTTTATCTGACTTTGCAGTCCTGTTAGTTGACCTTGAATGCTCAACAACAAGGCTACAATGACAGGCTTGGTGGATCCACGAGTTTTTGTGTTGGAGCCTGTTGAACTGTTTGACTTCTTTCGGCTTTTTGGCTGGACTGTTTTTGTTTCATTTGTTGGACCTTAGGACAACCCCTTTAGTTAGCCGGGTGCTCTTCTTCCACCAACAAAACGAAAAGAAGAGAGCTAAGCACGCTTCCTTGACGAGCAACTTTCTTAGTGGGAAAGAAGTCTGACAAACACCAACTATCCCAAACAGCTGCAGCAGTATCCTTATAAAGAGACTTTAGTAGCCAGTATCTTCGAAGTTATTCCCAGAGTCGATAGCTTTCAAATATTTTAATAGCATTCTTGTCAAGGCTATTAAAAGCAGCCTTAAGATCGATGAAAAAAGCATAGAGTTTCTTCTTTTGGCAGAGTTGAAGTTGAATTATGCATGAAAGATTATAAACTTGGTCCACAGCAGAATAGTGGGTTCTATATGCAGCTTGAAATTTATTGATGATGTTGTTTTTTTCTAACAAAGTAGACAGTCTGTTCAAGAGAACTGTAGTAAACAGCTTATAGAGATTATCAAGAAATAAAAGTCCTCTATAGTTTAACACAACATTTGCATCTCCTTTGTTGAACCGTGGGTATATAATGGATTTTCTGAAAGATGATTGCATTGCAGCGTTGCAGTTTCAAGAATCTCAGGGAACAACTTCTGTATTTCTACAATAAAAGATGGACTTGCATTTTTATACAATTTATACGGTATGCCATCAAAACAAGGAGTTTTCAGATCTTTTGATAGGATATAGCAGAATATATATCTGGAACATGCTGCAGAGGAAGAGTGCATGCGATAGGTTTCAAAATGCATTTTAAATTGAACTATTTTTACTGACGTTGGGGTTTTAATCAACTGTCAGCGTATTAGCAATCTTCCACCACTCTCGCACTGAATAAAGAAATTCAAGACCCCTAGTAAGGCTAACGATATAAGCTTGTTTTTTAGTTTCGAATTGGTTGGTATTTTTTGCTTGTTAAGTAACACAAAAACACCCGACCATAATATCTCACCTACATTTTAAATAAATGCTGACACAATGGGAAATGATGCCTTTATCAATTCCATACATTATTTTTAATTATTCTATTTTTGTTATCCAAATTTCTACCTTTCCCACAACCCATATTCCACCCAACTCCCTCAGCAGCGTGAGGCCAAACGATATATGATCTTTGATAAAAGTTCAATGTTTTGCCTCACGCGCTGATATTTGATATGTTATATTTATTATGAAGACTGACCACCTTTTAGTGTGCCTTTTGCAAACCTTTGGTCATTAATTTTTTTGTTATCCTCAAGTGAACACTTGTACATTTAATTTATTCAATAAAAATATTATTTGTGAGAACAATTGGCCACCTAGACAGGACTTACTAAAAGAAGTCTAGGGGACTGTAGTAAATTAAAAAAAAAAATTGTGCTAATAAAAAGTGGATTAAAAATAAATAAAGGTTTAAATGTCTTCCATTTTCTGTTAATCCTGTCTATTAACGATGTATCGTCATGTCTACGCTCAAGTTAACTTCTCATTTTTGCTGACGATATGAAGATTTTCAAAATAATAAAGTCCACCTATGATCGCATTCTCTTGCAAGCCGACATTGATAGTTTTACATTTTGGTTTGGGAAAAATAGCCTTTCACTCAACCCTTTACGGGAAAAATTAAGCTTTATGTCGAATGAGCATTTTATATAACTTAAACTGTTCATCGATAGATTTAAATTTAAATGAGGTGGGATTAAAATCATTGTTCAGAACCAGTGCTCCACTATCGTAAACGTCTTTATTTTATCTTTTGTTGTTTTGTATTAATTCATGTTAAATGTTAATTAAGTTTTGTATTTTGGCTATAATTGTATTATTATCACTTATGATGAGCCTCTGATCGTGGTTTGAAGCTTGCTATAATCTAACTACTTTCTAAAATTCTGAAGTGTAAAAAAAAAGGGGCTGGGATGCGACCCACACTGATAACTTCCCATCCCGTCTGTCGATTTGTCTTTTTTTTTACCAAATTTGCGTACTATTTTTTGTAGATTTTATTTTTTGAGAAAAAACGGACTGTTTGATTTTATATAAACATTACTGAATATCAAAAAGAATTTTTTCTGTGAAATAAAATAAGTTTGAAGCCAATATTTTTAATTTTTGAAAAGCTATTTGAGCCGAAAGTAAATTTTTACCATGTTTTAGTATTGTTTTTTTTTTTTAGTTTTATTTTTTGTAAAAAACCGTCAATTCGATTTTTTTTTTAAAATTTTACCAAATGTTGAAAACAATATTTCTTATAAGATAAAATTAGTTTGAAGCCAATATTTAAAAGTTTTGAAGAGATATTTGAGCCGTAAATCAATTTTTACCAACTTTTATACATGTTTTTTAGGGTTTTTATTTTTTGTAAAAAAAACTGATAATTCGCTTTTTTTCAAAATTTTGTCGTAATGTTGAAAACAATATTTTTTATAAGTAAAAATTAGTTAGAAGCTATAATCTCAAATTTTTAATATGATATTTGAGTCGAAAATCATTTTTTACCAACTTTTGTTAATTTTTTTTTCGGGTTTTAATTTTTTGTAAGAAAACTGTCAATTCGATTTTTTCAAACTTTAACTGAATGTTGACAACAAGATTTTTTGAAAGATAAAATTAAATTAAAGCCAATATCTCAAAGTTTTGAAAAGATATTTGAGTCGAAAATCAATTTTTACCAACTTTTAATAATTTTTTTTTAGGTTTTTATTTTTTGTAAAAAAACTGTCAATTCGATTTTTCTCAAAATTTTATCAGATTTCAAAAACAATATTCTTCGTTGCACAAAATTGTTTTGGAGATGAAATCATATTTAAGTCATCTTTCTGCCTTATTATCTGTATAACAAAGTTGATTTGAAGTCGATATCTCTTCTGGTTCTTCTATGGACAACGAAAAAACGTCGCGAACGTACGGACGTACGAACGCACGCACAGACATCTTTCTAAAAATCTTTTATTTCGACTCTAGTGACCTTGAAACGTCGATAAATGTCAAAATTTTCAATTTGACAAATCGGATCCATTACAATAACTTCCTATGGGAAGTTAAAAATATGTTTTCTGGAATTCAATCTTTACAGCGACGCTATAATTAACATTATCCACCTTAAGCTTATATAAACTTTAATACCTTCTTTGACTTGCTGATGATGAGAGCAAGTAGAAGTCATTTAAAATTAAACAATCTACATTTTAATTTACATACATTTCAAGCCGTCATCCATAACTGCAAAGCTTATTATTGCTTATTAATTTTCCTAAGAAAAAAAATATAAATACATTTTTTAAAAATATACATAATTATTTAATAAATAAATTTTAAGAGTAAAAAATCGATTTTTTTTATTGCTGTAGAAAAAGATACAATTATTATTATTATCTTTGCATAATCCCTTTCGGGCGAAACATTTCAAACCATTAAATCCTTTGGCTGACTATGATCAAACACACCAACACACACGCATGTAGGACCATACACTGACAATACAAGCAGTTGTAGTGGTTAGTGGTTGCCTGCAACCACAATAAACCTGCCTCATTCACGTTTGTACGGTATGTGCGTCTGTGCAATTGAACGCGAAAAAATGTATAATAATTATGGCAATTGTTTTTATTTTTAGTTGTTATTTTTCTTTTTGCAATAAGTATATGTACCTGCCTATACATATTTTTATTATTTTATTTTTCAATCGTAATTTATGTTTATACTCATATAAATCTATAGGACATGTACAAAAGGATATGTGAGTAATTAATTTCCAGTAGAATAATTTATTTAATTAAATATTTAAAAAGTGTATTTGACGGCTTAAGGTTCGAGAAGGATTTTGTTTTTATTTGTTTGTATCATCATACAACATATCTATACTATCATAGGAAAATGAACATAACATGTGTGTTTGTTTTAAAATAAATAGCCATATAACAACAACAATAACAAAAATGAAATTTTAAAAAATAATCAAAGCGGAAATCCTTTTTCAAAACGTTCGTTACGTTGCGTTGTGTTGTGTTGTATTTCATTGCATTGAATGCATAAATGAACGATTTATCAAAGCTTTAATTTTTCAAGAGGTAAAACATTCATTTTTCATAAATACAATCATATTAATTATGCAAATGCAAATAAGTACTGGGAATAAAATACTTTTGGTCAGGTGTAGGTGGTGGGGTGGGGTGTGAAGTTATGCGATGCGAGGCACGGTGGCTACACGTATAACCATTTACATATGCACATATAAATATAAAATTTAATTACTTAATTAGACACAAAATAATGAGATAGATCTTGAGATAAGGTTTACAACAGTTTGAAGATCAAAGCACATTGTTAAAAATGTTATGTCGGTGGAAAGAGAAATCCAAGAATCTATGCACTTGAGAAATCCTGTGAAGTTAGAACTTAAAACAAAAAAAAATACCTTCTTTGATCTTATATTTGCTTTTATCTTCCTTAAAACGTAGAAAAAACCATTTCAAATATAAGTCGACTAAGTTTCTATTTCAAAAATCAGAATAGTTAGAAACATTCAAAGTATAGGATTTAAAACTGTACACTGGGTTTACAAAGAAGAACTTTAAAGAGCAATGCCTGGCTTTGGCATCCCTGTTAAATTTGAGGGTGAGGATGGAGATTGAACGCTGCTTTATCAAGGTCGAATAATAGAACCGAAGGTTTTGATGTCAAAAAAAGGTTTAAGACAGAGAATTCCAACATCGTTCTGGAAATTTTAAGGACAAAGCGTGATTTCAGTAACACGTTTTTGAGCACCGCGATGGAAGCGGAGAAAATTGGTCTAGTGGTCAAAGGCGACTATGTACATGATGTCATGAAGAAACACAATAAACAACGACGACGTCTTGGGCAAAACGTAACCATGGGCAGTTATAAGCTTGAAGGTAGTTGAGCGCTGTGCCTACCTAGGCACCGCTTAAAATTTAAACATCGTCAACAGTCGCAAGCACATCTGCAGTAACATGTCTGAACGTAGTGAGTTCGCTTGGGCATTTACTTACTTAACGTGGCGCTACAGTCCTGTGTGAACTAGGGCCCCACCCAACAAACTTCTCCATCTAGCTCGGTTCCTACCTAGATGTCTTATTAAGCGACACTTTGGTCTTCACAGAGAGGATTTTGGTACTCAATTTCACTTTAAGCCCAAAGAAACAGCGATTAGCAAGAGTTATTCATCGTTTGATCTTAGCGCTGGTGTTGTTTTCTGTGTTACTAGCGGGTCCTAGGTCGATAAAGTCTTTGACTACCTCAAAGTTACGTCTGTCGATGGTGACGTTTTGACCGAGACATCGGTATTGAAAGTCTTTTCTTGACTAGAAAATGTACTTTGTTTTGCTTCTTTAACCGTTAAACCCATTTTTGCTGCCTCTGCTCCAATACTGAAAAAAGCCCCATTGACATGACGCTGAGTTCCCCCAACTATGTCAATGTCAGTAATTTCACAGACTTTTGAAAGTAAGTGAAGACGTGGGAGCTCTGCTCTATTTTTTGAAGTACCATGATAAAGAAATTGCATGACAGCGCATCACCTTGTCTAAAACCTTTTTTGACATCGAAAGGTTCTGTTAAGCTATTTTTAACCTTAATGGAGCAGCGTGAATTCTCCAAGTTCTCTTCTCTTAGTTTAGTTTCAGCAGATTATTTGAATTGAATTTACTGTTTTGCATCACAGGGTCGGATCGGTTTTCGTCACTGCTAAGGCATAACACTAGCAGTGAAGTGTATTGATAATTATTCTGTCTTTCAATTCAGTGAATTTAATTTCTCATCTCTTTCTGTATTGGTTTAAGACATTTTTTTATTTTGCAATGACTGGACAATTCGTGGGCTAAGGGCAAATTTGTTGTTGGCATACTGCCATACCGTTTCATACAAGCCAGCTGTTTTGGCACTAAGTGAAATAAAGAAGGTGAGGATTCCGAACCTGCTGATTTTTTTATTCATGGGTCTTATCAGCTCTTACCACAATATGGCCTTTGCACCAATTGCTTTTTTAATTATGTGTGGTTAAAATTCTGCGTAAATAAGCAAATCATTCACTACTGCTTCCTATATCGAAGCCCAAATTTAGACAGAGTATCAACTTCTCGTGAACTTGATGCTTTGTCTGATTCCATCCAAAGAATTGTTTCGTCCTATCCTCGCACTGAAATCGTTGTTACGGGCGATTTCAATGTACACAATTCTTCATGGCTTCAACATTCAGGCCAGACAACACCCGATGGAGTGTGTGCAGAAATCTTCGCTGAGTTGAACCACCTAACTCAGCTTGTCAACGAGCCCACCCGAATATCGGACGTTGAAGGTCGAGCAGAAAACACTCTTGACTTGTTTCTTACCTCTGACCCTGATAAATACACTGTTAGCACAGATAATAAATATAAATATATAAATTTATTATCTGTGCTGTTAGTGTTCTATCTCCTCTAGGCACATCTGACCATTGTGTTATATCAGCAAATTTCTTGTGTCAAAACTCTTCAGTTAAAGAAAGAGCTCCTAAGATAACCGTTTGGCAATACGAGAAAGCCAACTGGGACGGTCTCAATAATTACTTCAGGATCTTTAACTGGTCACTATGCTTCCTCGATAGTGACGTTGACGCCAGCGCTGATATGATCACAAGTTTAAAGTATCAGACCCAAGGAAAACGCATGGTTCGATGCGAGCTGTAAGGAGGTTATTAGGGCCAAGAGGTAAGTTTCCGTTGCTATAAAGCCAACCGTACTGAGGAAAGCCGGAAAAAGTTCAAACAAGCCAGGAAGGCCTGCAACGCCCATATTCGACGGACCAAATTTGTACATGACCAAAAATTACGGCAAAAAATACTGCAATGTCCCAAAGGCAGTACAAATTTTTGGTCATTTGTAAAAAACATGAAAAATTCTTCCTCTTCTGCGGTTCCTACGCTCGTTGTCAATGACAATCCTTTTTTTAGCTTTTTAGAGAGCTAGGCACTTCGCCGTCAGTTCTACGCTGCCAGTGAGTGATCTTAACACACATAAATCCGCAGGTCCGGATGGTATCCCCGCTATTGTTCTGAAAAGGTGATCTTCAACGCTGGCAAAACCACTGGGTAAGCTTTTTTATCTGTCCTACTCCTCAGGTATCGTTCCGAGCGAATGGAAAACAGCATTTGTCCAGCCTATTCCCAAAAAATGCGAATTTTCCTCAGACTCTAGCTACCGACCGATTGCACTTACGTCCCTTCTTTCCAAGGACATGCAAACCCTGATTAACTATCAATTCAAGAAATATCTTGAAGATCGAAAGCTTCTTAATGACCGGCAATACGGCTTTCGTAGCAATAGGTCTACTGGTGATCTCATGGTTCATATCACCGAACAGTGGAACAAATCTTTACATCGTTTTGGAGAAAGTTAGATTATTGCACTTAATATTTCAAAAGCATTTGATAGGGTTTGGCATCAGGCTCTCTAATCGAAAATGCTTCCTTTCGGTTTTCATGAATAACTGCTTCATTGGATTAGTAATTACCTTTCGGATCGTTCAAAACAAGTAGTATTGGATGGATTCAAGTCTGAAAACCATAAAATAAATGCTGGTGTGCCTCAGGGTTCTGTTCTATCTCCAACACTCTTTCTTATTTTGATTATTGATCTACTGTCTACAACTTCTAATCCAATACATTGTTTCGCTGACGATAATAATCTTAGCTTTTCATATACGTTTCCAGACTCACATCCCTCTTCTTCGGATGTGGAACTGCAACGATAAAATATGCTAATATAATTCCGACCTTAACAGCATTGTACAAAGGGGATTAAAAAACCGCGTGGAATTTAATGCTTCGAAAACCCAATGCTGTCTTGTATCGTTAAAGCGAGATATACACCTCTTGCCTTTATCCATGGATGGCACTTGCATCAATAAGACTGAGCACCTCGATATTCTCGATATGTGTGTCACCAACCACCTTTTGTGGAATGATCACATACGCGATGTCGCCAAAAATGCCGCAAGTTGTTTGGGTTTCCTTAGGCGATGCATGAAATAATTCAACCATTCTGATCTGGCTTTTATCTACAAGACTTATACGTCCAAAGCTTTGGTAAAACTCACATCTCTGGTCTGGTGCTCCTGCAACTTACTTAAGCCTCTTGGATGGTATTGAACGTAGAGCATTCAAATTGATAGCTGTTAATATCATCATGCGTTCATTTACTTCGCATCGTCGTAAGGTTTCTTTTCTGACCCTTTTTTACCTTTATTTTAACGGCCTATGCTCCAGTGAAATAGCCAGTTGCATTCCTCCCCTTAAACAGTTCAACCGTAATACTCGCGCTTCAAATGTGCACTGACATCTCCTTTCAACCTCTCTCTCCCTTTCATAGTGCTCACACTGTGCCTCTGCATAATAAGGGTAGTAATATCCCCTTGAGTGTGCTCCCTCTTTTTCCTTCTGAGAAGTCAGTGTTCCTTCTGCCTCTTCTGCTCTTAGAGCTCAAGAGCAGCTCTCGTCCTTCTAAGCAGCGCGCCACTTTGCGTATTATGCTGCATTTGCCTGCCCACGTTCATTATCAAACCACGGGTTCCATGTTGGTGGTTGCTTGATACCCACCACGTCGGAGGAGGATTCTATGATTGCATTTTGGCAATATTGCCTTTGGCTTTTGATACATTGAGTTGGCGGCAAAGAACTTGGAGAGAGGTTACTTGTAACTTGGTCGGTAAAGGATTTGGCAATCTCTGGTGATTGTAGCCGTTCGTCGTTGTACCTTCTCCCAGCATCTCCCTGTTTTACCTTGGGTCTGGAAACCCGAAGTGCTTCCTTGGCTACAATGAGGTAGTGGTCGATGTTAGCTCCTCAGAAAGTTCGGACATCCATGATGCTGGGATCATGTCTGGCGTTGAACGCAATATGCTCAAACTAGTTGACGGTAGATTGATCTGGTGACCTGCAAGTTCCTTTATGTGTGTTGAGGTGTGGAAAACTCATACTCGCTTCCATCAGGTTTTGCTCCGCAGCAAAATCTTTGAGACTGATCCGTTGTCGGGAAGTGTAGTTGTACAGGCTATTTTTCCCTTCCTATAGTTTGGCATTAAATTGCCCAGGAAAGTTTAAATATCGTAGCCAGCACACAGCACATAATATGTTTTGTCTAAGAGCTCGAAGAACATATCTTTTGTGTTGTCTTACTTCTCTTCTATGGGGGCGTGCGCGCAATTCAGGTTAATGTTGCCAAATGTAGCCTTGATGTGGATTTTCATGAGTCACTCGTTGATGCACCTATATAGCTCAAGACTTGTTGCCTAAATCTGGCTCCAATGACAAAGCTGCATCCAAATAAGCGCTGTTGGTTTTTTCGGTAGCTGTCACCATAGTAAATATGGCAGTTTTTTATTCTGTTTTTGCCATATCATATTTCCTAGATGGCTGTGATGTTTAATTTGTATTAGTCTAGGGCATCCGCTAATTCTTCAGCTGCACGTGGTCTGCTAGGGGACCTAACATTCCACGTGCATATCCGTGGTCAACGGATAATCCGTCCGTATCCGAGGTGCTTCCCAACTAGGATATTTTTACGTGGTCAAGAAGTCATCCCGATGGCAAAACCCTCAACCTGAAGGGCCAGATCCTTAGTATAACTTCAAGGACAGGGAGCCGAATAAACCGCTCCTTATAGTCTTTAGAGACTTGATCCCAGTAGTATGTCCTTTCACAAAAAATGGACAACAAAACCTAGACAAAATCCAAGATAGAGTTGCTTATTAAATTTTGAAAGACCAGAACTTTCAGCATTTCACCAAAGGCAAGTGTCTTAAAGTAATATAATTAAAATGCTGCTATTTGGTTAAAGTCGAATCATTTCGTCATATGGCTTATTCAATTTTAATTTGCTTAAAATCCAATGTTGCAATAACTTAATGCAATCTGTCTTTATCAATTCTCTTTCTCAATTTCTCCATCTTTTTGGACAGTTTGTTTTTTTCTTCTTAGCTTCCAGTGAAAACAGTGAAAAAAGAAAATCCTTACGAATGCACCAAAGACCAAAACTCTATCTGGGATGCGCTGCTAAAAGTAATCCTTTTTATTTATTTTCCTTTCAGATTTTTACACAAAAGTCACATCAGCGAGAGCTATTATGAGACGAAGACAACAAAATTCACTGGTTACTGTTATACTGGTGGAGCTGTGGTGGTGCGGTGGTATACCGCTACGGCATCCATTGCCACCGCTCCGCACCGCACCGCTACCGCCACCCTTTATCGAAAGATTTACATACGAAGCACCACAAAATAATATGTGGATGAGGATGTGGATTTTGGATAATCGAATTGCGTTCGTCCGGAATCCTTTTGTATCCCGTTATAAGGAATCTCTCTTATATGATGATGATAGCGATGGTGAAAAACGGATAAAAGGCTAAAGTCAAACGAAGAGAAAAATTACGTTCACTCCGTTTATTTTTCTCGATGAACCGTGGGGTTTTCCTCTACTGTCTGCTTCTTCTACCTACAAATATCTATACGTATAGATACGTAGATAGATGGATATAGAGATGGAGAAGAACTCTCATAGCTGTCAAGGCTCATGGTACGGTACCTATGGTATATGGTATGTATATCCGAATAAACCTACACCCATCCGAGCGCTACTGCTGCGCTAAGAATTTCAATATCCATTCGGTGGTTATTCTTGTATGTTTTTTTTTTCTTCTCCTTTTTTGAGGTTTCCCAAAGGATGCTTTATTCCTGGGCTTCCTTGCTTGCTTGCTTGTTCAATGGGAAGAACCTACTCTTACTCTATCTTCAACATGAAATTGTAATATAATATAGGGATAAGGATGTATGTGTACCTATAGTAGGGCAATGATGGTGATGCTTTTAATAGCTAAGAGAATAAAAATTGTGTGTCTGGTATTACTTCATCTTCATAATCTTGGTGCCAAGATATACGTCGTCGGTAGGTATAGGCTCATACGTACATAACTCACCTATAGATTTTTATTCTTACATATAATGAATTGAGTTTAGTTGATTTTTCTTTTTAACATTTTTTTTTTTTAGGATAGGATAGGATCTCCCAAATTTTAAATTGGTTTGCTTAAAAAAAATAGTCTCGAAAAGATAGGTTCAAATACCCAAATACTTAACTCAAAATGCCCTTCGCAGCAAAACTTCAAAAGTCCTTCAAAAGTGTACAATAGGCTTTTTGTAAAATGAGAATTTTTAGAACAATTTGAAATATTCACTTTAACAAAAATAAATATATTTTACGGTGCAGCAAAATAAGTCCCCAGGAACTAAGTCCACTGAAGAACTAATTTCTCACTTTTGCACTGAAATAAGTCTCCGGGAACTAAGTCCCCAGATAGACAAAGTCCACTTAATGGAAACGAAATCCACTTTACGTTATTGGTCCTAGTTCTAATTGTAAAGTGTAATAAAGCCTATTTCCAATAGTTGTTCTTATTCATCTTAAAAAAAAAGGCTGGGATGCGACCCACACTTATAACTTTCCACTACGTCTGTGGATTTGTCTTGCTTAAAAGTCTGTAGATTTTCGTGTTTTTTTAAAAAAGTTTCAACTGACAACAACTCGAAAACAACATTTTTTTTTTTTTTTTAATTTTTGAAAAGATATTTAAGTCGAAATCAATTTTTAATAACTTATAGTATTTACTTACTTAAGGTGGCGCTACAGTCCAGGGCGGACCTGAGCCTCAACTAACATGCGTCTCCAGCCAGCTCGGTCCCTAGCTAGCTGTTTCCAGTTTCTCATGATAAGTAGGTTGAGGCCTTCAACCACCTAAGTGCGCCACCTGAGTCGCGGTCTTCCTCTACTGCGCCGTCCCTCGGGATTGGATTCGAAGACCTTCCGGGCTTGAGCGTTGATGTCCATCCGCTCTACATGACCTAGCCATCTAAGCCGTTGGACTTTAATTCTGCTAACAAGGTCAGTGTCGCTGTACAGTCCGAACAGTTCGTCGTTTTATCTTCTCCTCCATTTTCCATCTATGCGTACGGGACCAAAAATCACCCGAAGAATTTTTCTCTCAAAGCATCCTAAGACGCTCTCGTCTTTCTTTGACAGGGCCCAGGTCTCAGCGCCATCAATGAGAACCGGGATGATGAGTGTCTTATTGATGGTGATTTTAGATGTTTCAGGGAGGACTTTACTTCTCAATTGCCTTCTAAGTCCAAAGAAGCAGCGATTTGCAAGAGTTATTCTTCGTTTGATTTGAGCGCTGGTATCGTTGTCTGTGCTTATAGCGGTGCCTAGTTAGACAAAGTCCTTAACTTCCTCGAAGTTATAGCTGTCCATGGTGACGTTTTTTCCAAGACGCCGTTGTTCAGTTTCCATCTTTGATGACAGCATAAACTTGGTCTTGCCCTCATTGACCACTATAACCATCTTCTTCGCTTCCATCGCAATGCTCAAAAACGCTCCACTGACATCTCACTTTGATCTTCCAATTATGTCAATATCCTCTGCGTATCCGAGTTATGGGATGGATCTTTGGAAGATTGTGGCTCTAGTGTTGGTGGTTGAGGTTTGCACAATTCTTTCCAGAAAGATATTGAAGAAGTCGCATGACTGTGCATCGCCTTGTCTAAAACCTTTTTTGACATAAAATGCATCGGTAAGATCTTTTCCGACCCTGATAAGGCAGCGTGCATTCTCCATCCTCGTTCTCCACAAACGGATAAGTTTGATAGGGATGCCAAAACTAGACATTGCTCTGTAGAGCTCTTTCCTATAGATGCTGTCATGGGCAACCTATGCTGAGATTCCACTTATCGGGCATAGAGTTGGTGCATACTCCCTACCAAGTCATCGCCTGCTGTTTTGAATTATTCAGCAGGATGCCGTTAGCTCTTGCAGCATTGATAATCTTCAGATTAGATGTAGCTATCTTCACTTCGTCAAGGTCGGGTAGGAGGAATTGTTGATCTTCGTCGCTTAGGATGAGTGGTTCTTTCTCCCTTACAGCGGAATTCGGTTCGTCATCGCCGTTATATAATACGGGGAAGTGGTCTTTACATTTTTTCAATAACGACTGTAGTTCTACAACGATGTTCCCCTGATCGTCTTTACAGGCTTCGATTCGTGGCTGGTACCCTTGTGAGGTTATTTTCGATCTTTTAGTAAACGAACCTCATTCCTGTTGTGACATCCCACTAATTCCTCGATCACGCGCTTCTTCTCGTGCTCTCTTATTTTTTCATCTAAACGCCGGTGTTCCTCTCTCCTCTTATGTTCTGTTCTTCTCGTTCTATGCAGTGCCGTTTTGTATGCCTCTTGTTTCGCTGCGTGCGCTTGTGGGCATTCGTTGTCAAACCAGGAGTTTCTCTAATCGACAATTTAACATATTCCAAAAAATAATAAGTGCCCTTTTTGTTAATGTATTTTTATCTTTAGTTTAAGGAAATTCTGTTAGTTTTTAAGAATAAAGATTGTACTTTCCGATATCTACAAAAATACTGACTCCTCAATAACCTTTTTATAAGTTCTTTATTTTTTCAATTGTTCAATCTACTTTATGTCAACATTTATTGTTTATTTCAAAATATATTATGTATGTAAATTTATTCAATAACTAAAAAAAAATCTAATAATGAACTTGAATGTTCTCACCGCTTGGGATGTTGAAGTTCACATGTGATTATTTGTCTTAAAAACTAATTACTCTAATAAATTATTGTTGATTTTAGTCAAAGACAACTTTCAAAAATGTCAATGGATACGTTAAATTTGCAAAAGGATAATGTAGGTGGATTAAAAAGCCTTCTTACTCCCCTTAAACTAGAAATGCAAGTCGCTAGAAGTATGATAATAATGGTAATTGGTGTTGAAAGCTTAGTTTCAAATAAAGTCATCTAAAAATTTCTATTTTTCATTTTAAGATTCGTCGAAATCAATTGAGAAAGCTTTTGAACGAAGAAAATGAACAATTTAACAAAGAATTGCATTCAAAGGGTTTAGCAATGCTTCAAGATTATTATTAGCTTTTTTTTTAATTTCATGCTTTAATGTTTAATTAAATTTTTTATTTACAAGAGTTGATTGCTTTAATTTTATGATTTTGCGTCTAAATGCTATCAAAAAATGTTCGAAATCAACTATAGAACAGCCCAATTCTTAAAACCCTCAGAACTAATAGCTTGGGACGATTTCTTCCAGTTTTATGTAAACGTAACCCTTCTTTTTTGTTTTCTGTCTTACCGAAGGTTACTAAATTGAATGTGAAACATTTCCTTGAAGATACTGCGTTCGAAGAACAAAAGATGATAATTTTCAATTTTTCTCAACTTTTAAAACCCATCTGGAAGCTACCTATGAACCTGTGTTTTGAATGATTTTAATATAATTTTTGAAGTACCATTTCCAAGCAGGTAGGTAAACCACGGATTATGTTTTGTTTATAAGGCTTTTAATAGTGATTAGGAATTTCGAGAAAAGCACACAAAGAATATTTGTTCTGCGAATTCTTTAATCAGTATTCAGCAATTCTTCTGTCAATAGGCAACATAGGTACCTTACTTTACGCGTATACTTGGAGTTATTATGCACATCTTTTCCATGCTACACTACACACTAGGTATTGTAGTAGTAGGTAAGGTACTACTTATTAAAGTTTCAGGTACACTCGAAAACATCTGCAGCTCTGAGCCATATTATCATCTTTAGCCTTAGCTTCTTCCTCCCTTGTCTCAGTCAATCTGTATCTTTTGAACACATGCACATCTCAAATATATATGTGCGATGTTTTAAGGAGTCCTTGCTAAGGATCTATAGAACCAATACTTTATAAGCCCCACACATACACACAGACATATCATGCAACTTATTACATGCACACGTGTGCTACATATAGTTACCATCAGTGTCGTAGCCTTTACCTACCAAACCATATTCATACAGTGTGGTTGAAAAGCTTTTTCATGGTTTAAAAAAAAATCTTTTAAAAGTTTATAAAAACCGTCTCGGAACATTAAAATTCCTAAAAATTGCAATGCCGGGAAAAGAAAAAATGTGTTAAGGTATTCCACATTCGCGTAGTACTGCTAAAGAACGAAGCTCTATTAAAGAGAAGAATGCAGCACAAATTGTTACAATAACAGCAAAGAAGGGTGATACAAGAAAAAAGAAAGGAACCAATGTTATATTATCACCAAAATTGCCCATGTAGGTACACGCGGATCGCTTCACACGACCCCATCTGCGGTACTGGACACCTTATACACTACCTAGTAGCTCTTGATATATTTAGTAAACAAAGAGCTGCAAGCTCTGCTATTTGCCTCAAAGCTTCGTCGCAGTGGACTAACATTGGCCACTCTGTAATTCTTAGGTATTAAGAATTAATTCCAAAGCATACAGACTACACCATATTCCCCAACTACAATTCGACAGAAACCTCCAGACTTCTATAACCCCAGATCTTTCTTCGAGGATAAGGGATTCCTAAAACACGAGTCAAACCATTTTTATACAGATGGTTTAAAAACAAAAGAAGGGGTTGGTGGAGGAGTGTATCTGAACGACTCGAATTAAGTATCTCATTCCACCTTCCCAATCATTGTAGCGTGTTCCAGGCGGAACTTTTGGCGATAAAAGAAATCTTGTCCTGGCTTAAGGAATCGATATCGAAATCTCATATCCGTATGTTTCAGATAATCAGGCCGCTATAAAATCTCTGGACTCGGTATCTACAAACTCTATAACAGTCCCTAACTGTCGATCATCTGTAATGAGATGGCACAACAGTTTAATATTCACCTTTGTTGGGTGTAGAGCCATAGAGACATTCGAGGTAACTGTAAGGCAGATGAACCAGGAACGGTATGCAAGACGCTTTGAAGAAGGCAAACACCAGGTGGAACATCATCATCACGTGTCAGTTCACAAAAAAAATCTGGCCAACACTAGATTTAAAGCGTTCAAGGTGCTTGCTATCTCTAAGCAGATCGCATATAAGCTCGTTAATAGGTATCATAACCGGACACTGTCTAATAGGAAAGTACGCCACGCTGCTAGGCGTATTCTCAAATAACTTTTGTGGAAGCTCTATGGACGAGGAAGAGGAGGAAACAGTTCTTTACCTTCTCTGTACATGCCCTGCTCTAGCTCAAAAGCGCAAGAATTACCTAGGAGAATTCTGCTTGCTTTAACGATATAAACCGGTCTAAATCATATTAGCATAATCAGCTTTGTACGTTTCGTAAGGGACTCAAACTGGTTTTTATTGAGCTTTGGAGGAAGCTTCAAGATTCATGTGGTATCACAATGGACCATTAAACTGGCCGTGTCCGTTTCCATCTTGGATAGCCACTTTAACCTTACCTAACCTATATTATCACCCATCATCTAACCTGTCTAAGAGGATTAAGGAAGTTGCAGGACCTAGACCTCTGATGGGATTTATACTCAAGCTTTAGACGCATATAAGTCTTGTAGATAACAGAGGAGTAATGTGAGTCTGAAAACGAATATGAAAAGCAAAGATTCCTATTTTCAAAGAAATAATTTATTGGATAAGAATTTTCGAACAGAAGATCATCAATAAAAATAAGAAAAAGTGTTGGAAATAGAATAGAGACTTGGGGCACACTAGCATTTAGTTTGTGGTATTCACACTTGAACCCATCCAATACTTCATGTATTGAACGATTTAAAAGGTTATTACTAATCCAATGAAGGAGTGAATTATGAAAGCCAAAATCAAGCATTGCGAAAACTAGAAAGGAATTCTACGTGCAGTTGCCAAAATGAAAATTGATTCCGGCAAAGCAAAAATAATCACCCTCTGAACCCGACCATCCTCTCAAATAAATATTTCTTCAAAACCAATTAATAGAGTGGAGAGCTTTCAATACCTTGGAAGTATATCGTCTCCATTAAAAGCGGAACCGAACGAGACGTCATCTGCCGCATAGGCAAAGCCAAAGCGGCGTTCGTTATGCTATCGAAAATTTGGAGGAATAACTCCACTGTTTCGCAAAAATGTCGAATGTGTGCTTCTTTATGGATGCAGCACCTGGAAACGAACTTCAGTCATTTCAAGAAAGCTGCAAACCTTCGCGAATAATTGAATTCTCAACATCATAAGAATTTTCTGGCGAAACCAAATATCCAATGAGGTCTTTCATAGAAGGCCAGGTTAGGAACCTTTAGACTCTATTATAAGAAGGCGTTAGTGGCAATGGGTTGGACATAAGCTTCAAAAAGGTAAGGACTGCTTTGCAAGCCAAGCAATGTAGTAGAATCCATTTACACAGGAAGGAAGAAGAGCTGGACGACCGAGAAGCACGTGGCGCAGGACAGTCGAGGCAAATCAGCGTCACTAAGCAAGAGTTGGAGGTAGCTAAAACATATCTCCAGAAACCGCACACGATATGGCGAGAATGAATAGTAGAGGCCCTATGTCCCTTTAGGAGTTCACAACGGACTTAACAAGTAAGTAAGTAAAATAAAATGATGCCAAACCCTAGCAAATGGTTTTGAAATATCAGGTGCAATAATCCTTCTTTCTCCAAAACGATGTAAGGGTTTGCTCTCCTGTTCGTTGAGATGAACCATAAGATCACCAGTGGATCTTTTGCTGCGAAAGTTTTACTGTTGGTCATTGAGAAGCTTTTGATCTTTAAGATAGCTTTTAAGCTGATAGCTATTTAACGTTTCCATGACCTTGAAAACATGAGGCAAGTCCAAAGTTCTAGACTGCTCGTTTGAAAGACATTATATTCTACAATCAGCCAAAAAGTTATTCATTAGTTATTCTAAAATAAATTATCAATAAAATCTTTAAATTAGGCAGTCACTTTTGTTCCACACTGTATTTAATACTGCTCCTACACCTGAAGATCCCATAAAAATATCCTCGAAAGTTTTACGTCGAAATTTATTATTTGGTGTGCTTGAAATATGTGTAAAAGTAACAGAGATTAATGGGTTGCATTTGTTTGGTTTGCACTCGCTTCCAACATCCCCACGGGGACGAGCCGTATGATGCCATATACTATACCCGTACCACCACCACCGCACCGTGTTCCTCGTAATTGTGGTTCTGTCGGAAGAAACTTTACGCTGCTGTATGCTGTCCTCATCCTTAACGTCATCATAGTACCACAATAGGAACGTGTTCTTCGTGCTCATGGGAAAACATGGAAAATCATAGATTTGTCTAAATGCAACTGTGAAAAAGTTTTTGGTGAAAAACCTTTTGCCAATTTATGGCTTATAAATGCCTTACACTTTATTTATGTTTATATGTATTTGTAAAGGTTATAGGTACCTACCTAAATAATGATTGTAAATGGGGCTGATTCAGGGATGGAATATCTATTTTTGAACATAAATTTTGTTTCAAAATGGAAATTTGTCCTTTTATCAAATGTTTAAAGTTTAAATATGGTTAGAAATATTTGATAAACCTAGACTTAAGAGCTTAGAAGAGGTTTTCAATAGTACCAAAAATGAAAGTGCATGTATAAGAGAAAAAAAAACTTTTAAACTACATGTTTATATAATTCAGTTTAACATCCCTGTTTGTTTTACATTATGTAAATAATGTTTGTTTTTCACAAAAACTTTTTTTTTTTTTAATTTTTACTTTTGACAGAACCAAAAACTTTGTTTTGAAAATAATTGAAACTCGATGGCAAATTTAAGTGGATTTTTCATTAGGAAACCTCACAATCTGTCACTGAATATTTCAGTTTGGTATTAATTTTTAAAATCCAGCTGATGTGCTTTTATAAGAAAAAACCATAATCTAGCAAGAATATTGAAATGTGTGAAGCTGTAAAAGGAGAAATGTTGAAATTTTTGGAAGGTGCATTAAAAAAGTTATAATACGCCTAAAAGTAGAAATTTCCCTGAAGATTCCTTAATATAGAATCAAAAATAAAATCTGGGAAATGATAATTACGGAATTCGAAGCCATTAATGTGAAAATCTCAAAGGTAGGTAGGTAGAAATGGCGATCTTAAGGCAACCTAGCCTGAGATCCAATTAGCGCTGTAGTGCGCCGTTTTGATACCAAAAACTTGTTTGACCTGTGATTGAAAGGGACAGATTTATAAAAAAGCTTCATAGCGATTATGTTAGAGCCATTTTGTCGCATTGAGAAAAAAGATTAGGTCTCTAATCTTTGTCTTAGATAGCTCACTAAGTTGGTGAAAGAATGCTTTTCCAAAGTATTTCAATCTAGTGCTTGCCAAAGCGTAGTACCCGTGGCATGATGGTTTGTGCGTTGGACTGTCATGCAAGGGGTCTTGGGTTCAATCCCTGCCTGTGCCACCTTAATTTAAAAAAAATTAATTTTCGCGGGTACTGCCACCCCATTTGATTTTTTTTGTTTGCCAAAGCAGGACATTTGCAGAGGAAAAGGATTATCGTTTCACTTTCCCTTACCCAACTTCTCCGCATGAACTCCTATCGGCCAATGTCCGGTACAAACCGCAACAATCCTGGCTATGTCTTTCATTGGCATAGAAGATCGTTTGTACGGGTTTTATTATAGGTGGGCCATATCTCCCTAGATATAATGCAGTTGGGTAAATTGCTCCATGTTCGGTTTAATTCAGTTTGTTAGATAGAAAAGATTTTACCCTTCATAGCGTCAAGAGGAATGTTATCCATTTCCGCAAGTGAGTTTTGAAGGGCCGATCCTTGTCGGCTAGCTCGTCAGCCCGTTCATTTCCCACGATACCACTATGGCCCGGAACCCAGATTAGGGTGACACCGTGGTTAATATTCAGGCTCGCAAACTCATCGCGACGTTGCGATGAGGATGTGGCCGAGTTAATGGCTTTGACAGCTGCCTGACTGTCTGTAAAGATAGCCGCATTTCGGTTTTGGTTTGGGCTTTGTCATCCTCCCAATCCTAATGCCAAAACTAAGTTTGTACTCGGCCTTTTTGAGAGCTGGTAGACTTTCCTCGCTAATCCTCAGAAGGTAAGAGACACTGGTCTTCTGCGGTTCTTCTACCTTAACTGCAGCACAATCGTGAAGGGAACCAGCCGGTTTTGTCTTTGAAGACAGCGGATCAGATCCTGTCCGCTTGGCCTTATGCTCATGAGCGACAACCAAATGTGAGCCCTCGGTTGTCTAGGGATGTCCTTAGCCGCTGTATGAAAACACCATCTCAGAGAGCTTGACCTCGATAGAATTCCACACGTTCAGCAGACCTTTGCTGTTTGTGGAGAGCTCATTCACAACTGCTACTTGGAGGTCATCCCTGACAACCTCACTAAGAGTACGCAGTTGCGCTGCTCCAGAAGATGGTGCTTTCACTGGCTGTGTCCGGTCGTCAAGCGTGTTCTTTTTCTGAGACGGGCAGATCTCTACCTGAGGTCTGTTTCGCTTAACGGCTTTTTCTCGGCTGGCCAGAAGGTTGTTGTATTCATCAACAACCTTCTGGTATACTTTATTTTATCTTGGGCGTCCCTCTCATGGACCACTTCGATCTCTTCATTTTTGGCAATCTGGGCAAGAATGTGAAAGATCGTTTTGAAGTGGTTCCTGAGAAGAGCGCCTTCTGATGGTTTTTTGGTTCAGTGCAACTCGAGGGTTTCGGTTTTGTAAACGGTTTAGGAAGTATATATTGGTATGAATAGCACTGCCTATACTTCCTGTGGTTTTGGGTTGCTCACAAGTGTTGGAACTACCAGCGCTAAATGAGCTAAAATTCAAGGTCTCCTGGTTGGAGGCCAAGAGTTCATCCTCCAAGTATGTGGATGGTTCTACGTTTGTCATGTCTAGTTCGTCCATTGTATAAAAGTTTTTGAATGTTGGTTCCACGATTAGGTCGGAAATAAGAGGTCAGCCCCGGCAGTGCCAATATATCGGGGTAAGGCAGAAGATAAGACGGACCCTGCCAAGGCATCCGAATAAGCTCGTTAGCGACTGGTTTGCCCCCCAGCCTTTTATTCTTGGGCACGGATTACGTAAGACGCTCACACCCCGGCATCCACTAGTAGGGTTTGAAACGAGGATTTTTGGCGGGCGTGAAAATATTAAGAAAAGTCACCTTGCAATGTGTTTTTCCTTCCCTTAAAATTGTCTTTAAATTTTGTCTTGGTTGAGAAATGTCAAGTTTTCCAGTTACAAGAACGTTTTCTACAAGTAATTAAACTGGACCTTTTTGAGCTGGGAATTTTATTCGCAAAATTCTCAACAACTTTTCGTTTACTTTTAAGACTATTTGTATTCGACGAATAAGAAGTGAGTTTTTCCATTAAGCAAAGATTGGTGATTAAATAAGCAAGCTAAAAGTCAACATGAATGTTTGGATAGTTTTAGTTAGGCAGTTAGGCAGTTAGACCGAAACAGAAAACCAGCTTATAACAAAAGATCAGATTAAAATGACATGTTTATCATGGCCCCTTGGATGAGGGAAGTTTAGCATGAAAAGTGCAAATTTCAGACAAGAGAAAGAGAGTAAGGTCGTATTCGAAAAAAGTAAAGGTTGTGAAAAATTAATGAAGATAGTCCAAAATCGTGATCTTTTTTCTTCGTAAAGAAAATCCAGATATTCAAATGGTAGACATTGTGCAGTCAGAACGCACCTCTGTCTATAAACTTCTACTCTCCCCTCCCCTCCCCGCGGTGAACATCGGGTGCCTAGTACCTCAATTGGGTTCTAACCCCAGTGGAAAGTTGTTGGTTGCAGCAAACTAGAGAGGGGGGAGGTGTTTCAACTGCGGCACCTCTCCTTGTCCAGAAAGCTGCCAGCGGACGAATTCTCGAGATGGAATCAACGGTGGCGTTTACAGTTCCAGAAAGGTTGAACTACTAAATGAGCATCTTAAAGGGCTTCTACTACTAATTTGGAGCTCAGGCATGTAAGGAGCGGTAAATCATCGTCCTTGAAATTACTTCCTGAACGGGATGACTTCCTGAACTCGTAAGAAATACCTTTAGTTGCGAAGCACCAAAAAGCCTCGGATACGGATGGATTAACTGTTGACAACCCAAGCAAACGAAATAAGGACAACGAACTTCCCTTAGCAGACCACGTGCAGCCGAACAATTAGCAACTACTGCAAGGCAGATATTACCACCATCCAAGAAATGCGATGGGATGGACCGGGCAAACGCAGACTGCGATCAATGTACCCCATGGCGACTACTACTGAGAACAATGACAGCGTCTACTTGGGTCTGGATTAGCTGTTGGAACTCAGACAAAAAGTCTTGAGTTTTAACGGTGTGACCGAGCGCATCACAACAATCCTCATTAAGGCTAAATTCGCCAACGCAAGCCTAATATGCCTGATGCGCCAACAGAGGAGAAATATGAAGACACCAAAGACATATTCTTCGAGCTCTCAGACAAGACATATGAGCAGTGCCCTGGCTATGACATTAAAATTGTCTTAGGAGATTTTAATGCCAAGCTAGGAAGAGAAGCCATCTTTGGTGGCATAATCGGGAGATACAGCCTGCACGACACCACCTCCAAAAACGGATTCAGGCTGATCGGTTTCTCTGCGGGGTGAAGCGTTCTGGTAGCTAGTACGCAGTTTACACATCCCAATATCCACAAGGGGACATGGAAATCACCTGATAAATCAACCGTCACCAAATTGACCACAATGCGATCGACGCACGACACTTCTCCAGTATAAAGGATATCCGAACATTCCGAGGGGCCAACAATGACTCGGACCCCTACCTCGTTGTAGCCAAGACGGCTACGGATATCCCGATCCAAATAGATAGATAGACGGCTACAATCGCAAGAGACTGACATGTATGCTGACTGCAAAAAGCATTGAAAACCAGTGGCAACATTGCCTTGCAGCCATCAGGGATGCCGCTTCTGAAGTGATAGGTTTCACACAGCTACCACAGCGAAACCCCTGGTTTGACGACGAATGTCGGCAAGCACACACACCGAAACCACAGGCGTACAAAACTGCGCTGCACAGAACGACCAGAGCTGCTCAGAACAGTACAAGAGGGGAGATAGGAGTACCAACTTCTCAGATAAAAAAAAAAGGAGCACGAGATTCGTGCGATCGAGGAAAGAGAGGTTCGTAAATTTTACCAAAAGGTAAAAAAAACTCCCAAGGGTACCAGCCACCAACCGAAGCCTGTAAAGACGATCAGGGTAGTAGAACCGCAGTCTATGTTAGAAATAGGGAAAGACCACTTCTCAAAATTATATAGCAGCGATGACAAACCGAATTCCACCGGTGACGCAGATCAACAATTCCGCCTACCCGACCTTGACGAAGTGAATATAGCTATATCTAAACTTAAGTCAAACAAAGCATCTATAGCTGACGGCATCGCTGCCGAACTATTCCAAGCAGCAGGCGATGACTTGGTACGGAGCATGCATCAACTCATGTGCAAAATATGGTCGGAAAAAAGCATACCCGAATCTCAGCATAGTTTGTCCCGTCAACTACAGAGGCATCAGTCTCCTTAACATTACATATAAGATCTTCTCTGCCATATTATGTGAACGCCTAAAGCCATTCGTCAACAACCTGATTGGTCCACAATCAAAATCAGACTACAGCAGATCTTGGAGAAAAAACATGAACTTCAAATCGATACCCACCATCTTTTTATCGATTTTAAAGCCGCGTATGACATGAAATTGAACAACGACGTCTTGGACAAAACGTCACCATGGACAGCTATAACTTCGAGGTACTTAAGAATTTGTCTACCTAGGAACCGCTACAAACACAGACAACGACACCACCGCAGAAATCAAAGGAAGAATAACTCTTGCAAATCGCTCCTTCTTTGGACTTAGAAGGCAATCACCATCTATAAGACATTCTCATCATCCCGGTTCTTATTTATGGCGCTGAAGCCTGGACCCTGTCAAAGAAAGATGAGAACACCTTAGGATGCTTCGAGAGAAAAATTCTTTGGGTGGGTTCTGGTCCCGTACGCACAGATGGAGAGGAGAAAGGAGAAGAAGATATAACAACGAACTGTAAGGGCTGTTTTGTGTTCAGCGACACTGACCTAGTTAGCAGAATTAAAGTCCACCGGCTTAAATGGCTGGGTCATGTAGAGCGAATTGACATCAACGCTCCAGCCCGGAAGGTCTTCGAATCCAATCCGGAGGGACGGCGCGCAGTGGAGAAAGACAGCGACTCAGGTGGCTCACGCAACTTTACGTGTGAAACTGGAGACAGCTAGCTAGGGACCGAGCTGGCTGGAGACGCATGTTGGTTGAGGCCTAGTTCCGCCACGGACTGTTGCGCCACCTGAAGTAAGTAAGAAATTAAAGAAAATCCAACTTGGGGAATAATTAAAATACAAACAATATATAGCTCATACAAAATTTGTAAGGGAGATACACCGTATCTATAAAGGTTTCCCAGATAATAGTAACAATAAAAGACTTTAACCAATTAAGGTGAAATTAATTCTTTTTGTTTTTTATTTTTGATTGGGATTTAATTTCCGCTCATATTTACAATGTTTTCCATATTGGTGATGGTAAGTGCCAGAATACTTCATGGCGCCCTCCTTTACAATCTAATTATTTTGTTCCACCCCTGTACTGGGCTTAGTTTTTTTTATTATCTTCCCATAGGAAGTAATTATAATGGATCCGATTTGCCAAATTGAAAATTTTGACATTTCTCGACGTTTCTAGGTTCCTGGATTCTAAATAAAAGATCCTTAGAAAGATGTCTGTCCGTGCGTTTGTAAGTACATTCGTACGGCTGTACGTTCGCGATTTTTTGTTCGTCGTCCATAGCTTAAGAACTAATAGACATATCGACTTCAAATAAATTTTGTTATGCAGATAATAAGGCAGAAAGATGCAGAAAGGGCTCTCAAGAAAATTGCGTGCGTGGTTTTTTTACCATAGCAGATTTAAAACAAAATTCACTTGACCCTAAATATCTCATCAACCAAAAACGTTAGAGACTTGAATTAAATTGTTTATTATATATTGTTACGTGATACCAATCACATATATTATTTTTTTGTATAAATCAAAAAGCTGAAAAAAAAATTCTCACCTTGAAATTTTTTTTTTTTTTACACTTCAGAATTTCAGAAAGTAGTAAGCTTATAGCAAGCGTCAAACTACGATCAGAGGCTCATCATAAGTGCATGTGTTAGTTGTTAGTAAAAAATAATACAAATATAGCCTAACACACGCACAAAATACAAAACAAAATTAGCATTTAACTATTACAGAACAAAAAATTACGATAGTGGAGCACTGGTTCTAAACAATGATTTTAATCCCACCTTATTTAAATTTAAATCTATCGATGACCTGTTTAAGTTATATAAAATACTCATTCGACTTAAAGCTTCATTCTTGCCATAGTTAGTTCTATGGAAGTCAATATGTATAAAATCAAACGTGCGCAGGTGATGAGTTCCGCCCCGGTAATTCAAATGTACACAAGATAGCAAATAAGGTGCATCAATTTCACCATTAATGAGTTGATGAAGAAATACTAAGTCATTATTAACACGCCTTTGATGGAGAGATTGCATTTGAAGAAGTAGAATACGATGTTCATAGGGAGGCAGATCATAGGGATCTTTCCAAGGAAGACCTTTTAGAGCAAAGCGAATAAAATTATGTTGAATTGATTCAATACGTTTTCTATGAATTTCGTAATAGGGAGTCCATACCTGCGAAGCATATTCAAGATGAGGACGAACATGGCAATTATACAAAGAAAGGGTAACATAGGGATCATTGAACTCCTTTGCCCAGCGTTTTATAAAACCAAGCATAGAACTTGCCTTTAACAAAAACATTAATGTATGGTGTAAACTCTAAGTTGGAACAGAAATGTACACCTAAATCTTTAAATGTGGAGACACGACAGAGTTTTTGCTGTGATATACAGTAGTCAAATACGTTACTGATTAGTTTTTTAGTGAAAGTTATAGTCTGGCATTTTAAAGGATTGAATAAAAGGCTATTTTTCCCACACCAAAATGTGAAACTATCAATGTCGGCTTGTAAAAGAATACGATCATGGTTTGACTTTATTGTTTTGAAAATCTTCATATCGTCAGCAAAAATAAGAAGTTCACTTGAGCGTAGACATGACGATACATCGTTAAAAGACAGGATGAACAGAAAAGGGAAAAGATGGCTTCCCTGGGGAACACCAGATTGAGCAACAAAAGGTTCAGAATGACAATTTCTAAATTTTACCTCGTAGGATCTGTTTTCAAACTATGACTTAATCCAAGCTAAGAAAAATGGTGGAAAACCAAGAGCCTTAAGTTTAAATAAAATAATTTCGTGGCTAAGTTGGTCAAAAGCTTTAGAAAAGTCAGTGTATACACAGTCAACTTCATAACCTTGTTCTAAAGCGTTTGAACATATGTTTGAGAATGTGAGGAGATTAGTAACGGTTGATCTTTTTTTCACAAAACCATGTTGCTGTTCGCAAATGATATTTTTACTAAAATATGCTACGCTTTCACAAACAACTTGTTCAAATAATTTAGGAATGCAAGAAAGCTTTGCAATGGGCCTGTAGTTGCTTATATCCGTCTTGTTACCTTTCTTGAAAATTGGTGTAAGAAATGACTTCTTCCATATGCTGGGAAATTTGCCTGTTTTTAGGGAAAGTTTGAATAAAAACGTAAGGGGTTCAACTAAAGTATTACTACACGTTTTTAGTACTATCGGGGGAATACCATCAGGACCGGCTGAGCAGTCATCATTCAACGTAGATAAAAGATCAAGGACCGTATTTTATTTTACGAATAAAAAATGATTATATCTCCAAAACAATTTTGTGCAACGAAAAATAACATTTTTAATATCTGTCAAGAATTTGAGACAAATCGGATCTACAGTTTTTTTTTAAAAAAAATAAAAACCTAAAAAAACATTACATTAAGTTGGTAAAAATTGAATTTCGAGTCAAAAATATTTTCAAATTTTTTTTATTTTTTATTTATATTGTTGGTAGTTTTAAAGTCTTTAAAAATAATTACCTCACAACTTTTTAACCCAACCTTACAAACTTTTAAGTAAGACAAATCGAAGGACGCGATGGGAAGTTATCAGAGTGGGTCGCATGACAGCCTCTTTTTTTTATTTTTATTTAATTATAGCGTAAAACTTCCCTTAAATAATATAACTCAAACATATAGAAAACACTGTAGATCTCCATACGCACTTTTGGATCGTATTATATAAGCTCATTTGATTCTGATACTAAATGTAAAAGTATCTGTACGAAATAAAATTCACGATAAAAAAGAAATACATTTTTCGAATGTAATTTTAATAATGCATAATTCTAACATCAATAGAAAAACTTAAAAGCATCCAACTTTCAAACACTCAATAATACTCGTAGATATATATTATATAAGAACTATTTATAAGAATCGTTGATCGAAATTCTAACCGAGAGAGGGTTAATGTTAAATCACATCATTTCCCAGGAGAATATAAATTGCATGACAATTTGACGAACGAACAAACACACAGACAAATAGACCGGACATCATTTGAATACAGAGGAGGAAGGACATCAGAGCACATCAGAGGCGACACACAAGTCACAACATTCCTATACTCTATATACCATACATAGATTTAGGAGTTTGAGTATATTTCACATATAAAACCTGCGTTCAGTTTGGTTTGGTTAGGTTTTGTTGAATTAGCAATTCAAATCGATGTAACATCGAAATTCAACCACAGAGATACAATTTCACATCGCCATTACACAGAAGTAACTGTATTCAAGCTCACCGCATTGATTATATCAAAATAATTGCGGTCTAATTATCTCAAACTTACTCCGATCCTATAAAGGTACATATACCGTATTCTAAATCGTGTATCTATTCAGAGGATATGGATATTGGATATAGAGCTGCAGTTTATACAGGGTGGTTCAAAAGTGACTTCCTATATACATACGTTAGAATAGAGTAAGAATGAAATAAAGAGTCCCTCAAATGAGCGCTAGCTCTATGCTGACAAAACGAGCTCTTTCTAGAACGTTTTCAATAATACTTTTGAGGGCATCGAGGCTCACCGCATGTATTTCAGCCCGATTTTTCTACTTCAGTTGTGGAATAGAGAACTTTAAGCTCCAAATAATCCCATAATTTTAATAGTACATAGTCCAAACATGTAAAACCACATCTCAGGAACATGGCCTCTTATAGTGTTTGATTATAGCCCGAAATCTTTCAATACGTCTTCGAAAAAATATGGGACAGTAATTTTTCTGCAATAACAAGACAACAGAAATTGAACGTAAGTAAATATGTATAAGTACCTAGAATGGACCTCGGGTTCTAAGTTCCCTTATAACGTCAGTTTAGTCTGTTAATAAATCCATTATATCGAAGGCCATAGGCTGTAGCTTTGAAGTTCGATGTATGGAAGAAATAAGAAATATTTTTAACGAAAGTAAAGTTTTGTGAACTTACAAAGCAAGTCAGTGTGAAAGAACCTTTAGTATTAGAAAGAAGAAAATTAGCAATTGTGGATCTTTTAAACTTTTTCAATTTGAATTTAGTTCCTGTCCATATTGGATCTTTCATAAAAACAGCTCCACTTTGGTTCTTAGAAATCCTGGCAATAAACTGATTCCTTTCGAAATGAAATCCATTTCATATTTAAATTTTATGTAAAACTCTGGTTTGAGTTATGATTTTTTCAAATATGGACAAAAACTTTTGATCCACCCTATATAAACACAAATTCATACATTGATGTATATTAAAATTGGAATTGGAATCGGAATAGTAATCGGACATTCAAAGGAGTTATTATGATGAGTCGCCCGTGTACCGTACTTTGCTCAACTCTGCATAGGTCTGGTGTTCGAATTAGTGAAACGCAATTAATTTACCATCCAAAGATATCTACACTCAAGGATTTGACGTAAATTTATTCATCGTGTTGAATTGCCGATGTCAACGCTTACCAGTTCACTGCGTATTGCTAATCTAACTGATTCACTTCAAGAAACTACCATACACGATATACCTAGGAATATGTGTTTTCTTTCTTGATATGATAACCTCTCTCTGGAGGAGACAGTCATTCATTTCAAATCTAAATCCCAAATCCCTTATTGTAAGGACAAGAGAATGTTATTTTGGAAAACAAGACGATCTTAATGTATTTACACCTGTTAAAGGTGTGTTTTGATATCGAAATGCTCTTAAGTCGTGTTAACGTCACATTCAATGAGTTATCTTATAGAAACCTATTGTGTATGTAAAGGTTTGTGGAAAATTTGCTTCACTGGGCATTTCTATTCTATTCAATGATGACGACGTTAAGCTTAACTAAAATTATTCTAATTCTAAATTGACTTTTTTCTTAGGAAATATCGATAATTTTTGAAAAACGAACGAAAACTTGAGAAAACTTATTTAAAAAATTAAGTGTTGCAAAGCTTAGGCAAGGGATTTAACAGGCTTGTAAAAGAAGCCAATCTCTTGGGAATTCAATCTTTTATTGAATCGATTGTAATCATTTGAGACTTAATGCATTCTCGAAGCATTCACTAGGAGGCTTTGTATTTTTTTAAAGTCTGAGACCGAAAATTGGTGTGCAAAGTTTAAAGGCCACTTAAAAAATATTTTGTTTAACATGACAAACATCTGACATTCCCAATTTTCTATCAACCCGTTTTTTTCTTTGAACTCCAATAAAGTAAAATCATGCGATCCTTCATTTCTTAAAAAGCCTGATGGAACCTGGACAGCCCCTCCAGCCGAATCTCTTGAGCTATTGATGAAGACGCACTTTCCGGGTTGCGAGAGTGATAACGCCGAACCGCTTGAAACCACAGAGCTAAACGCAGCTCATGTGGAGCAAGTCAATTCCGTTATAACCAGAGAAAATATTTTGTGGGCCATCAATACTTTTTCTCCATATGAATCCCAAGGCATGGATGGCATACTGCAAGTTATGCTTTAAAAGTTGCAGGATGTGGCAGCTCCACCTCCATGGCTGGAACAAATGTCGTGGAGACAGGTCAAAGTAGTTTTTATCCCGAAAGTGGGTAGGCGAGGTCACGAATCCACGAAGGATTTCAGACCAATAAGCTTAACATCTTTTGTGCTTAAAACCTTAGAGCGCATTCTTGATTATAATATTAGGGAAATTCTAGTTGGACGACCTCTCGAAAGCTCTCAGCATGCTTATCTTAAAGGCAAATCTACGGAGACTGCCCTCCATGAGGTAGTGCGTACTGTAGAACAAACAATCCATTATAAAGAATTTACTCTTGCCACCTTCCTAGACATAGAAGGTCCTTACTGAATCCATAGAAGAATCGCTCCAGAATGAATTATTTCCATGCTCAGTGGTAAGAAGATTCGAGCCACTCTAGGCAATACAATCGTAACAAAACACGTGAGAAGGGGAACACCCCAAGGTGGTGTCCTTTCGCCTCTTCTATGGCTTCTGGTCATGGATACAATTCTCGTTAAATTAGATAGATGTGGAGTGAAGGCGGTAGCCTACGCGGATGATTTGGTGCTATTGGTGTCAGGAAAGTACACCTCTGTGATTAGTGAAATCACGGAGTCAGCTTTGAAGAAAGTTAGCAGCTGGGCCACGAGTTGTGGACTAGGAGTTAACCAAAGTAAAACTGAACTGTTGCTCTTTACCACCAAAGCTAAAGAACCGCCCTTCACGCTACCTCGACTCAACGGTCAAATCCTCTCATTGTCATCCAGTGCAAAATATTTGGGAGTTATACTCGACCCTAAACTAAACTGGAAACTAAATATTGAAGTACGGGTTAAGAAGGCTTGTGTTGCCTTCTACGCCTGCAGCAAAACTTTCGGCAAAAAGTGGGGACTTCAGTCGAAGATGATTTTATGGACGTACACAGCCATAGTACGTCCAATCTTAACATATGGGTCAATTGTGTGGTGGCCTGCTCTTAGCAAAGCCTATAATATTGATAAGCTAAGGAAGGTTCAGAGAATAGCTTGCGTGGGCACCATAGGGGCCATGCGTACTTGCCCATCGGACGCCTTAAACGTTATTTTGGATCTTTTAACAATCGGTCTTTTTATTAAATACATAATTTCCTGCAGCGCTATAAGGCTGACGGAATCAAACAGCTGGTTGTCAAAACCTTATGGTCACAGCAACACAACGAAATTGATTCCCTCAGATATTATCTCGGTAGATACTGACATCTGCACTCCTACTTTGTAGCTAAATCCTTTAGGCTTCCTGACTTTGCTAGCGTTTTTCAGGCTGAACTGCTGGCAATAAGGGAGGCATGTAACATACTTAAACAAAGCCCAAACCAAAACCGAAATGCTGTTATCTTTACAGACAGTCAGGCAGCTGTCAAAGCCATTAACTCGGCCACATCCTCATCTTAATGTTGGAGATGGGCTTTAGACGTTCACATATTATATGCTTATAGGGTCTCATTTTTTCAGAACAATACTGAGGTTCCATTCATCGGGTGTTCTTCCTTCCGAGCTCGGCATTCAAGCTATCTGCTCCAGTGGTTTTACTAGACTTCAACTTAGATATGGAAATCTTTACTTTGTCGAAGTCGGGAGGACGGGATAGAAAAAACTTTTGAACTTCATTCCTGCTTTTGAACCTCTCAACATTCTCGACCGCATTCTTATGTTCTCTATTCTCATTATCATGTGGATGTTGAGGTGAGGAAAACGCGTACTGGCTACCATGACGTTCAGCCCCGCAGCGAAATCTATAAGCCTCAATTTTTCAAAGTGTTGTGGTGCTAGCTTGGCATTAAAATCACCCAAAACAATTTTAATATCGTAGCTAGAACACAGCTCATATGTTATATCTAAGAGCTTGAAGAGCATATCTTTGGTGTTATCAATCTTTTCTTTTGTGGGGGCATGGGCTCATAACCGACTTATGATGCGCAATGTAGCATGTGGTGCTCGTTGATACACCTATAGCTCAAGACTTCTTGCCTAATTCTGGCTCCAATGACAAAGCCGCATCCAAATAAGCACTGTTGGTTTTCTCGTTAGCACTCAACATAGTAAATGTCGCAATTTTTCATCCTCTTTTTGCACGGCCCATCCCATCGTATTTTCTGGATGACGGTGATGTCTGCTTTATAGCAGTCTGACCGCTTTTTACGTGGTCAGGAAGTCTACCCGAAGGCACAACTCCCAACCTGGAGGGCCAGATCATTAGTGTAACTCCAAGCACGGGGGGCCGGATAAACCGCTATTTATAGGCCTGGGCTCCGAATGAGTCGTAGAAGCCCCATAAGGTGTTCACTAGGTAGTTCAACCTTACTGGAACTGTATAGACGCCACCATTGATTCCACCTCGAGAATTCCTCCGCTGCCGTCTGGATAAGGAGAGGCGCCTTAGTGGAAAAACCTCTACTCCTCCCCCCCTCTCGTTTGATTCCCCCACCAACTATTAACTGGGGTTGGAACCCAATCTCCAGTTGCGGTACTAGGCACCTGATGTTCATCACTGGGAGGTGAGAGTAGGAGTTAATAGACAGAGGTGGGTTTTGAGAAAAACCCGTGGACGCTTGTGTCCTCTTGAATGTACATTTCTACTATTTGAAAACCAATAACTTTCTATAGGAAGTTAAAAATTAGTAGGAATTATTTAAAGCAATTGAACAAAAAGTACATTATATAAGTTAAGATGAATTGTAGTACCCGTAGCATGATGGTTAGTGCGTTGGACTGTCATGCAAGAGGTCTTGGGTTCAATCCCTGCCTGTGCCACCATAATTTAAAAAAAATAATTTTCGCGGGTACTGCCTCTTGCGAGGAATTGACAATTCCTTCAAGAGTAATTCTTGTCATGAAAAAGTGCTTTCTCAAACTAGCCGTTCGGATTCGGCCTTAAATTGTAGGTCCCTTCCATTCCTGACAACAGTACTCGCACACAGGAATGGTTGAGAGTTGTAAGTCACTAGGCCCTGGTTCACAACGGACTGTTGCGCCACCCCATTTGATTTTTTGAATTGCAATACCAATTTTAATATTACATGAGTTATTTATTTAAAGTACCTTTGTATAATCACAAGTTTATTATGTAAATATTTGAAATTGATTGTGAGTTTGGCAAAAAATTAAAAAACTAAAAGCTATTTACATTTACTTTATTTATATGATGCTGTGATTCTTTTCGTGTATAGGCAAAAATTAACTATTCAACTCGCATTAAATCACAACAAACTTATTTATACAAAAAGCATATTTCTGGTTAAGTGCCAAGTCTCATTCTTTAAATCCCTTATAATAAAGTTTGAAGTTTCCTTCGAAAACCGGATGAACTTATGTTTATTTTCAAGGAGTAGTTTGCATAATCAAACTTACACTACTCAACTCACTTACCTACATTTATACTATCGTTTGAATTATTTTATGGTCTAATAAATAATAATAATTTTATTCTATATGTAAAAACATTATCTTAAGATATATATGAGGATGAATGACATGTGTAATAAGTTATAGTTTGTGTTTTCATGGAAAATTACCTACATTTGAAAATTTTATTATAAGAAAGTTTTGACAAAATATTCAAATATATTGACGCAGTAAATTATGAATCTATGAATATTGAATATTTTGTAGGCAACTTGAAAAGAAAAACACTTTAATATTTTAACATCACAGTTGAATTAACCTTATAAATATGTCATTTAACATAAAGTTAGATTTTGATATTAAATATTTAAACTTAATGAAAGAGGTTCTGATTCACAAAACAACGAAGTACATGTGTACATAAATTAACGAGTATCTTAAATTCTAAAGTGAAAAAGTTCAAGTAGGCTTTTTTGACAGTAAAAATTATTATGAAACTTAGTTTGAGAAATGACAGGCATTTTATACATACGAAGTTTTCAATCTGGCAATACTTCTTTTAGCGTTGTCTTTTTGACAGCTGTCACTGGATTTATGCTCAATGTAGTTTACTTATTCATAATAAAAAAGAGGCTAGAATGCGACCCACACTGATAACTTCCCATCCCGTCTGTCGATTTGTCTTTCTTAAAAGTTTGTCTATATGTACTCGTATCAATCTTTACCAAATTTGCGTATTATTTTTTGTAGATTTTATTTTTTATGAAAAAACGGACTGTTGGATTTTTATATAAAAATTAATGAATATTGAAAACAATATTTTCTGTGAAATAAAATAAGTTTAAAGCCAATATTGTTAATTTTTGAAAAGCTATTTGAGTCGAAAATAAATTTTTACTAAGTTTTAGTATTGTTTTTTTTTAGAGTTTTATTTTTTGGAACTAATCTTTTTTCTAATATTATTTTGCTGAGCTTGTTCATTTGATAAGATTACTTTCGCTATGATTAGTTTAAGCGATATTGGTCTGTTAAATGTTACTTCTTATTCTAAATTTCTTATAAATTGGGATCTATTGAGAACTTTTAAAAGCATTTCTTTAAAAATCTGAACATCAATATAATAGTGCACATATTCGTTTCTATCAAAAAATTTTATGAGGAATCTTTAGCTGTAATTGGGAATTGCTTAAAGGCATTGGCAAGCTGTTTCAAAAGAATTTAATAGGGTTTGGCATCATTCCCTCTTATCGAAAATGATTGCTTATAATTTACTAGAATCCCTGCTTCATTGGATAAGTAATTACATTTCGAATCGTTCAATACAAGTAGTATTGGATGGATTCAAGTCTGAAAAACAAAAAATAAATGCTGGTACGCCCCAGGGCTCTGTTCTA
Organism: Eupeodes corollae; assembly: GCF_945859685.1. NCBI lineage: Eukaryota > Metazoa > Arthropoda > Insecta > Diptera > Syrphidae > Eupeodes > Eupeodes corollae. Next base: position 67,144,344 of record NC_079147.1, read on the forward strand.
TCTCCAACACTCTTTCTCATTTTTATTAATGATCTTCTGTCTGCAACATCTAATCCAATACATTGTTTTGCTGACGATAGCACTCTTAGCTATTCATATTCGTTTTCACTTCTTCGGATGTGAAACTGCAACGACAAAATATAATGAGCTCATTTATTTCCGACCTGAACAGCATTTTACAATGGGCAATAAGAAACCGCGTGGAATTTAATGCTTCGAGAACCCAATGCTGTCTTGTATCGTTAAGGCGAAATATACCCTTCCTGCCATTATCCATAAATGGCACTTGCATCGATTAAACTGAACATCTCGATATTCTCGGTATGTGTATCAGCAACCACCTTTTGTGGAACGATCACATACGTGATGTCGCCAAAAATGCTGCAAGATGTTTGGGGTTTCTAAGGCGATGCAAGTAGTTTTTCTACCCCTCTGATCTGGCTGTTATTTACAAGACATATATACATCCAAAGTGTGATGTGTTTTACCAATGATTAAACTTATTCAGCTATAACCAATAGAGCTTTTACTAGATTCAATATCATTTGCCATAATGTTCTGAGCTCAGTTGTTTGTCCTCCTTTGCATGAATCACATGCTAACTAATTATACCTAGGAATTAATTAAATAATAAAGTACAAACATATATTTGAAATTAAATAATCTGCCTTTTTTACTCGAGTCATCACACAAAGCTTGAGTATAACTCCCATATCTGGGCTGGTGCTCCTGCAACTTACTTAAGCCTCTTGGACTGTCAAATACAGAGATTAGTTCTTTGGCCGTACTACGCGAATGTGGAGTGCCTCAGAACACTCTGTTTTTCCTAGTCATTTTAATATTCAGGAATTCCAAACCAATGTGCACCGATATCTCCTTTGAAACCCTATCTCCTTTTCCTAGTGCTCACACTATGTCTGCATAATAAAGGTAGTAATATAACCTTGAGTTTGTTGAGGTTTTACGGGGGAGTTTTTTTTAATTGCGACATAAAGGGTTTTCCAATAGAGATAAGTTGATATTGGCAGCTCGTGATATTGCTTCTTTTACTTTGTGTCGAAACATCTTCTTTTAAGCACACAATAAATTTGAGTCATCATGTCCTTAAAAATGATGATTGTTCTCTAATAGCAACGATCGACGTATTGCCGACTTTTTTTTGGATGAATGGTAAAGTAGTTAAACAAAATTTCCGAATTCGGAACGATGCCAATACACGTGAGATTCACGGGGTGCCAAAGCATCCGTACTTCTTCCAAAAAGATGCTATCCAAGCCAATAACGTCAACTGATATCGCAAAATTGTACTGTTCGATAAAAATTGATGTTCGATTTTCGATATATCGCGAATAAATGAGGGTATTGGCTTCAAAATGATCTCATTCTGAGCTTAACTTTGATGTTAATGTAAGATATTGTTCCAATCTGTATTTGTTTATATAAGAAATACAAACTTTCAAGAAATGCTACTAACATTAGTAAGAATTGGTAATATGTAAAATATTGTTGGTAATTTTAGTAAATATTTCGCATCTCGTGGGACCAAAATGAATAAAACCAACAGCAAAAATAAAAAAAAACAATTGAGACCGGTATCTCTTCAGGACCAGGTGGCGGCTTGGTGTCAAAGCCTGCTGCCGTATCTCTTGCCGCCAACACAGAGAAGGGAGTAGTGGCTAACCATGGACTCTCCTCTGCAACGAGAATATAAAGGTAGCGGTACCTAATTTCAGTTGTGGCATGGTTGTGAAAAATGGCCTTACCACTACTAATGAGAATACTTCCAGAAATGGAAAACTCTCAAAAAGCCTTCATACACAAAGGTGGCAAGCGGCGAAAATCTTTAAGGCCTCTGGTGCATCATCGGGGGCTGAATAGACACCGCAGCATACCGCTAGCTTCGAATGGGCTAAAAGCTTACTTGCTAAAACAAGGCCCAGTAAGAACTCTACGTCCAAAAGAGAAAGCTCTCTTGAGGGGTCCGCACCGACACCAAAACGGCCTCGGGTGCAAAACACCAGCACCCCCCTCAATGCCATCAAGAAACAAGCCAGTTTCAGTGACGTCGCGAAAGGCAAAGACGTGGTTGCGGTCATTGACAGGAGCGATGATGATGGCACAATATCGGCTGATCGTTGGCAGTTGGTCAAGGTTAAGCTCTCGGGTGGATTTTTGAGCATTTTGAGGGAGCTTCCAGGACCACTTCCTATTATAAGCGATGGGGGTTGGCATTAAGGCCATGTCAAACTCATGGTTTGTGGCGACCAGAAGTCCTGTGACCTATACAAGCTTGCTGTCAGCCGGTTAGGTGAAGTTTGGCCAGGTGCGAAGCTCGAGGTTGTCACTGTGGAAGACATTCCCAGCAGACCTAGAGCCCGCATCTGAATACCGATCGAACCTGCAGGTATCGAGGACATTCTCGAGATGGTCAAAGTTTGCAACCCGTCCCTTCCGAAGCATAACTGGAAGATAGCCAAGCTAGAGGAAGTGAAGGGTCTTTATAGGAGCGTCATTGTAGTAAAGAATTCTTGGCTTCTCTAGCCCTAAACGAGGGCTCCATAAACTATGGCTTTGAATCCATTACAATTCGAATCTATAAAAAAAATGAGGTTAACGCGGAAAGCGGGCCTCCAAAAACAACCGAAGGTGAACTAGCGGTTGGTGGGCCTGGGACGTCATCTTCTCTTCTAACAGAGGGTAACGATGCACCCATGTCCTCTTCAATCGCGACTCCACCCTCAACAAAAGTCGTAGACAGTCCATCCCTAATGGAGACTGAGGACGACCTTAACATGATCCTTCTGAGCGAGGACGAACTCTTGGGTTCATCCTCAGACTCAGAGAATCAGAACAAAACCGTGGTGGAGGTTGATCTGCCTAATTGTAGTAAAATGCTGCAGTTAGTACAGATTAATCTCCAACACTCCATAAAGGCCTCGGCCTCACTTCTTCTCCGTTTGGCGAGTAACGGGAAAGATGTTTACCTGATCCAAGAGCAATGGATTGTGGGATCCGTTAATCGAGGACTCTGGACTTCTGGGTACTACACACTTTGTGGGACAGATAAAGGTGAACCTAGATCTTGCATACTAGTGAAACGTAGCATTAATGTATTTTTACTCCATCATTTCAATGACAAAGATACCACCGTTCCTAGGCTGAAAACAACCAAAGGAAGTTTCTGGCTGGTGTCGGCGTATCTTGGCCATGACCACCTTCGCCCTCTCCCTGGAGAAATTCGTCGCTGAAGCGGAAAGGCAAAGGATCCGCCTAATTATTGGGAGGATGCTAACGCTCATCATACTGTATAGGGAAGCACGAACATCAACGACAGAGGTAATCAGATCGATATTAACGTACGGTGTGGCAGTATAGTGGACTGCTTTAGAGAAATGTATAAACGGGGAAAAGCTAAATAAAATCCAACGTTCAGCCTGCCTATGTATAAGCGGATCGCTTCGCACGACCCCATCTGCGGCACTGGACATCTTGCTCTACCTTACACCTCTTGACATATTTAGCAAACAAATAGCTGCAAGCTCTGCTATTCGCCTCAAAGCTTCGTCGCAGTGGACTTAGAACAACATTGTCCACTCCGTAATTCTTAGGTATTTAAAATCAATTCCAAAGCACATAGGCTACATCATCCCCCAACTGCAATTCGATAGAAATTTCCAGATTTCTATATCTCCCTGATCTTTTTGGGAGGATAGGACATTCTTGGAGGATGAGTCAATCCACTTGTCTTGTCTTGGCTCAAAGAACAACATCTGATATCCGTATTTTCTCCGACAGCCAGGCCGATATCAAATCTCTGGACTCTGTCTCTACAAACTCTATAACAGTCCATAACTGTCGATCATCTCTAATGGAGATGGCGCAACAGATTAATATTCACCTTTGCTGGGTGCCGGGCCATAGAGACATTCCAGGTAACTGTAAGGCAGATGAACTCGCCAGGAACGGTACAGTACAGCCCATCCTACTTGTAAACTGCTACTAATGCAAGACGCTGCGAGGAGGGCAGGCACCAGGTGGACCAACATTACCACGTGTCAAAAAACATCTGGACAACACTGGATTTAAAACGTTCAAGGTGCTTGCTCTCTCTAAGCAGATCGCATATAAGCTCGATAATAGGTGTCATAACCGGACACTGTCTAATAGGAAAGCACGCCACGAGACTAGGCGTATTCTCAAATGACTTTTGCGGAAGCTGTATGAGCGAGAAAGAGGAAGAAACGGTTCTTCATCTTTTCTGCACATGCCCTGCTTTAGCTCGAAAACGCAAGAATTACCTAGGAGAATTCTTCTTTAACGATCTAAATCATATCGGTATAATCAGCCTCTATATACAATATATTTTGTTATATATTGTAATGTGATAATAAAGAAATATATTTTTTTTTTATTTTTAAAAAACCCTTAATCGGATATTTTTCCAAGAATATGTTTGTTTGGTATCACGTTACAGCGTATAGTATAATATTAAATTCAAGTCATTGGTTCTGGAGATATTTAAGTTTAACCAAAATGTTCACCTTTTTTTTAAACTGCTATGTTAAAAAACCTCCCACGCAATTGTCCTAAGAGCCCCTTCTGCATCTTTCTCCATTACTATCTATATAACAAAATTTATTTGAAGTCGATATCTCTACTGGATCTTGAAACGTCGAGAAATGTCAAAGTTTTTTGATGGTATTAGTTCTTAAATCAAGAAATATGGTTTCTATTTTTAAACAAACTCCTTGAATACAGGATAATTTAAAATTTAACATCAGCTTGTACTAAGAACCATTAATTAAAATAAATAAGGTATGAAAAGGCCGCCTCTTAATGTTAGGCATATTTATTACTTTGACAAAGGTTTCCAATTGAGCTGAAAATTGTGCATCATGGAAAGAATCTGTGTTAAGCTAACAAATAAATGTTCGTTTTATGTCTCAATATAATCTATTCAAAGCTTCTTCATCTTCTTCAATACTCCATATTCACATCCCGACGACCTTATACCTGGATTCCCTTTACATATACACCACAATTGTAGAAATATATAAGAAGTGGAATTCATGAGAGAAAAAAAAACGACAAAAATTGCTGAAACGGAAACTCCAAGGTGAACTCCATTGAGTTCCCTTGTGTAATTGTCGTCCTTTTTCGTACTTCAGTGAATTGCTTAAGCCATCAATAAAATGGCAAAATTGAATCAAACGATCGAAAGACATATCAGGACAAAAAAAAACTCCTCTAAGTTATTCTTATAAAATGGTCTTGTCAATATGGCTCTCTGATGCTCTCACTCTGCGGCCCTGAGAATATTCAGGTACTAAAATGGGGGTAAATCTTTTTCATTGTGTGATTGATATTGAAAAAAAAAGAAAAAAAGGTTCTCAACTACTTCTTCACTTTTTGTTGGAAAAAATAAGGAAAAGAAAATTTAAAACGCACAAGAGAAGGTTTAAGACGATTTGAATATTTGAGACATTATAGAGGCCACTCTATAGCCCGCTCGTTTAGCGATGCGAGTCGCTGCTTGACATAACTTATTTTAATGGACCCAGCCATTAAGTCTCACACTCAGAATTCTATGGGATTTTTGAATACATTATGGACGGAAAGAATGTAACTGTTTTGATTCAGAAGAAAAAAGTGAGAAATTCATTTTATATTTTGTGTGTATTAATCTCGGTAGGTTTATATTAAATGGTGTGAAAACGGTAAAGTAGTCGAATTTGGTGAGTGACTTAACTTCCGGAAAGGTGGAATAATACCAACTATATTATGGAAATGAGGATTTTGTAAATTTTACATAAATTTGGTTCTTTTTTAACATCGAACAAAGAACAAAACCAAAAAGGAAGGTGTTATGGTCAAGGCTGTGAAGTTTAATTACTTAGAAGGCTTTAATCTAAGAAATGTATTTATAACGCGGAGTCAGTTGATTGGAAAAAAAAAGGTTACAGATGTCATCTGTCAACCATTTGTTTATATTTTTGATAAATGGATTTTGAAGGATCTAATTTTAAGGAAATAAAAAGGTCATGTGCAAATATGCTTTACAGATTATGAACGATAGTTTTTCACTTCATTATGTAAAATTATTTTGTGTTTTTGTTCCTTAGCAAGAGATTTTAAAATGTTAGGGTGATTACTGTGTGTGCCGCATTAGGATTGCGGCAGGAAATGGATTGATTTGAACTCTTTCTAAAATAGTAATGAAATATGAAGATTGAAATATTAGTGCTTTCGTTGAAAAGTCATTTAAAGGTTTTTGTGCTTTCTAAAGTTATTTTTGCACGGGTATTGCCTTTTGCGAAGAACTGACAAAAAGAGTAATTTCTGTTATTTTTTCATGCTTTCTCAAATAAGCCGTTCGGGCTTAGCTTAAAAAACTGTAGGTCCCTTCCATTCGTGACAACATTACTAGTAAATAGGAATGGATGAAAAACTTAAGTCAATAGGTTCTAGTTCTTAAAGTACTGTTTCGCCACCTAATTAATTTATTTGGTGGATAGTTAAAGTATGGAGTATGAAGAACGTATTTTGGGACCTATTTATAGTTACAGTGTTAAATTTTTGATAAAAATGAATTTAAAAAAATCACGATGTGTATTTCTTAAAAGAATAATCACTCCACCCAAAAGAATATCGCGAATAGAATATTGTTGCAATTTTTTTCAATAAGAAAAATAAACTGTTAACTCGATTTTTTCAAAATGTTACTAATTTTGAGATAATATTATTTTTGTATCGTAAAGTATTCGAGATGACACATATTTTTTTTCAGTTTTTTCCATTTATAAAAAAACCGTTAGCGTTTTTCCAATGATATTCATGTTTGGTATCACTTCACATCAAATAATATACATCAAGTCGCTAGCATTATTAGTTCGAAAGATATTTTGGGTTAACCAACATTTTCATTAATTGCATCCACTCAATTACTTGCGACATATAGGAACTATATGGCAAGTTTTGCATTCGTGCAAAATTTCGAACTTGAGATATTAATCAAACATGATATTACGATGGTAGAGAAGTCGAAAAAAGTGGTCCCGCGATCCCGTCCGGTCTGTTTTGTCTGTCTGTCCACGCTCTTACTCTCTTAATGTTTTGAGCAAATTTGCGTTAGACTAACAGTGGCCCCCATACAAATTTTTTTCTCAAAAATAAAATGATAGATTTTTTTTTAATTTTATCTAAATTGTAATAGACATAAGAAAAACATATTTTTGTATTGATAAGGATAGGTACCACTCGTAGAACCGTTATTTTGTTTTTTAATTTTCTCAGCAAATTATCAACCGATTTTAATAATTTTTTTTTGAATAACCTCTTATATTGCTTTAACAATATTTGATTATAAAAAGTGCATTTTTTTATTGTTTGGATTTTCATGCTTCCACGTCCCCTTTTTCAGCTCCTCAGTCGGGATTCTTGAATTTGGAACTCTGTTGTTACGGTACCCAGTGGTAAGAGGCCATTTTTGAACAAACGAACCTGCAAATTCGGGCTACTGTACCAATTGTCAAAAAATATTTTTTGGTTCACATTTTATTCCCCTGTCGATGTAAGTCTTGTAACAACATTCCCACTCACGCCCAAATCAGGTGACCCGTCAGGAATTTTGTTGCTCTGTTCTCCTGCAAATCGTAACTGAAACCAGACACTCCACTTAGCACTTATTTCTTGTAACCCCATTTGTGAGGTTTGGCTGGGTTATATTGTTTTAGTTCATGCCGACACTTAGTGGGTATTATTTACTCATCTACGGCGAGGATTCTCTTTTGGAATCAGCATTAACCGCTCCCTTATTTTCTGTAAGAGTGGTTTTACTTTAAAGAGTTTGTCATATCCCTCTGTCACATATTGTTTAAAATTGTTTTTTTCATTGAAATGAAGGAATCTTTTGATTGTTTCCAACCTGTTGAATGTCATAGTTTCAAAAATTAAGGATTGTCCAACAAACTTATTCCAATAATGCCTCGCAGCCGGTAGTTGACAACAAGACATGGATATCACGATCCCAATGAACTGCTCCATCTCGCTTTTTGATATATTCGCTGGCTTGTTTATATTGTCCTGAAGAGCTTTTTTATTTGACTCCTCCACAATTAAATTCATCAATTCATGGGTAAAAAAAAAACTAAAATAATCTGATGGTGCCTTTAGTCTTTTTACATATTCTGGGAGTTCGATAGATCCTGTAAATTTAAATTGATCTTTATCGCAAGCAGGAAGGTGACCCTTTTTCCAAGAAACGTTTTGCTTCTTTTTTTTTTTAATTTTTGCTTTTGATGACGTTGCTATATTGGGTGCATTCTCTGATTCAGACTCCTCGTCAGTTTTATCACAGTTAGGTCACCACTTTGGTTATGAAGAATTTCTTGAGTGCCCAATTCCATATCAGAATCTGCCGCCAATTCATCGTCCCTTTTAAATCCAACCCCAGGAATGGGGTTTACAAGTGTAGAATGTCCATAAAAGCGAAGGGGCTCCATTTCTGAAGTAAAAAATAGCAAACAACATTTCAATCTACAACTTCCAAGCAAAACAACAGTAGAAAAAGAAACAAAATCTTCGAACCAAACAAAAAAAAATCAATAAAATGTGTAGGTTTACAACCCCTTACTGCATACGAAGCCAAATATGGCTTCCCCACTTTTTGCTCTCACAAGACCATGCCAATCATTTTTTTAAAATAAAAATTGGTTCATTGCATACACAATTAGACAATTAATCAAAAATATATTTTTCATTTCAAACACAAAATAACTACCTCTATGCGTTCTCAGATATATAAAGACGAGGATCGTGTTGTATCTTGTTCATTTTTTAGTGAAAGAGAAGAGAAAAAAGGATTTAAACAGAGAAAGCCATATTTGGCTTCAAATGCAGTAAAGGGTTAACTCCATGTTTGCGCTGAAAACTTGTAGGAAAGAAGAAATGTGATTGGATTGTAGTAAGCACCTTCTAACACCAATAACATTCCTTCATTATAATCAGAAACATATCTTTTTCCATCTATCTGCATTAAGCTGAGCACGAACATGAACTATTTTTTATCAGTTTTGGATACCTACCTAACTACACAGCCAATAGGCGATAGGCTTTACAATCTAAGCATACATTTTCTTCCCCTTTCTTATCATCAGATAATTTATTTTCCATCCTGGTTTTTCCAATATGAAATTAAAATAAAGATATTCAAAGGAAAAAGCTTTGAACGAACTAGTTGAATACACAAACAATTGTTTTCGTTAAGTACTCGTAAGTTACAAGTATTTTTCATTTCCGGGATAAGTTGCCCTTGGATGAGTTGTGCCTTGGGATGAATCACAAGTTTTTTGACAAATCAAATGACATTTATATCTTTGAAGACAAACTTATTTTACAGATATATTTTTGAATCTTATTTAGGTACCTTTTAAACAGGCTCTTTAAATACAGGAGCAAGTTCGTGCGACTAAGTCGTGCATTTTATTTTTAACTGCACCAACTCAATTTTTTTGAGAGTCCTTTCTGCATTATTATATGTATAACAAAATATTTTTAAAGTTGATATCTCTACTGGTTCTTGAGCTATGGACGACAAAAAATCTTCCCGAACGTACGGAGGTACGAACGTATGGATATACGAACGTACGAACCTACGTGCATACGCACGCACAGAAATTTCTCTAAAAATCTTTTATTTCGAGTCTAGAGACTTTGAAACGTCGAAAAATGTCAACATTTTCAATTCGACAAGTCGGACCGATTACAATATAAGAAGTTAAAAACAGAATGTAAAGAAAGTTACTAATTTGACGTTAAAAATGTCAGTAAATATTTTCTAGCGTTACAAAGGGCGTGTGCAGTTTTCGGTAGTATGTTTGATTTGATTTAGGCTTTCCCCATTTTTCACTACTCTTCCCATCTGCTTCTCGGTCACAAGACTCTTCTGCGTTCTTTAATGAGCCTAGAAGGAAATGGAGTCATTACCATTTCCAAACGTAACCACACGTCACTACTTTTGTATAGTAGTGTATACATGAGTTTTTCAACCGTTTGGGCCAAAAAACCTTTAAGGTGACTAACACCTATTAGTCAAAATTTGCTAGTAATCGTTGCTGTTATTTTCAAAGTCAAATCTAAATAAAATTACTGATTTGACGTTTGAGTGGAACAGTATGAACTTCATCTTCAAGCTAAGAAAGTCGTTCCTCTAAACATTGAACCAACATACTGATTAAAGCCCTAAATTTCCTTATACAGATAGCGATATATTGTTGGGTTTTGTCTTCAGTAGAAACAATACTTCCAAGATAATGGAAAGTCTCTGCATTTCCTGCTGGTTTTTGAACAATGAACAATGTTTAAGCAGCAGGCGATGACTTGGTACGGAGCATGCACCAACTCATCTGCAAAATATGGTCGGAAGAAAGCATACCCGATGAGTGGAATCTCAGCATAGTGTGCCCGATACATAAGAAAGGAGACCCTCTAAACTGCGCCAACTACAGAGGCATATGTGAACGTCTGAAGCCATTCGTCAACAACCTGATTGGTCCTTATCAGTGTGGCTCCAGACCAGAAAAGTCCACTATCGACCAAATATTCACACTACTGCAGATCTTTTAAAAAACTAAGGAGCTTCAAATCGATACCCACCATCTCTTTATCGATTTTAAAGCGGCGTATGACAGCATCTATAGGGAAGAGCTTTACCGAGCAATGTCTAGTTTTAACATCCCTGTCAAACTTATCCGTTTGTGCAGAATGACGATGGAGAATGCACGCTGCTCTATCAAGGTCGGAAAAGATCTTACCGATGCATTTGATGTCAAAAAAGGTTTTAGACAAGGCGATGCACTGTCATGCGACTTCTTCAACATCGTTCTGGAAAGAATTGTGCAAAACTCAACCGTCAACACTAGAGGCACAATCATCCAAAGGTCCATCCAATTACTCGGATACGCAGATGATATTGACATAATTGAAAGATCAAAGCGTGATGTCAGTGGAGCGTTTTTGAGCATTGCGACGGAAGCGAAGAAGATGGGTTTAGTGGTCAATGAGGGCAAGACCAAGTATATGCTGTCATCAAAAAAGGACACTGAACGACGACGTCTTGGACAAAACGTCACCATGGACAGCTATTACTTTGAGGTAGTTAAGGACTTTGTCTACCTAGGCACCGCTATTAATGTAGACACGACACCAGCGCTGAAATCAAACGAAGAATAACTCTTGCAAATCGCTGCTTCTTTGGACTTAGAAGGCAATTGAGAAGTAAAGTCCTTTCTCGAGCATGTAAAATCACCATCTATAAGACACTCATCATCCCGGTTCTCATTTATGGCGCTGAGGCCTGGACCCTGTCAAAGAAGGATGAGTGCGTCTCAAGATGCTTGGAGAGAAAAATTCTTCGGGTTATTTTTGGTCCCGTCCGTCATGTAGAGCGGATGGACATCAACGCTCCAGCCCAGAAGGTCTTCGAATCCAATTCCGAGGGACGGCGCAGTAGGTGGCGACTCAGGTGGCGCACCCAGGTGGAAGAGGACCTCAACCAACTTGGCGTGCGAAACTGTAGACAGCTAGCTAGGGACCGAGTTGGCTGGAGACGCTTGTTGGTTGAGGCCCAGGTCCACCACGGACTGTAGCGCCACCTTAAGTAAGTAAGTAAGTAAGTAAGTAAGTAAGTAAGTAAGTAAGTAAGTAAGTAAGTTTAAGGTTTGGAAGGTTTTCAGGCTGAACATCATAGCTATTGGATATTGATTTTCATTAAGACGATTGCTGGCTCTCTCCATCTTTGTTTGTCATTGCCTACGTTTTGCCAAGGGTACCCCCAACTATCAAAATACTTCCGTTTAATTCTTGGCATTTTTACCCATCATAAGTCACCTTTATAAGAAAAATGAGTTTGTTAGATATACCCCGCCTTCCAAAATAAAAAAAAACCGCATTCAACTTCCAGTTGAAGCTGTCTCAAATTAATAAAAAAAAAAGCATGAGGGAAGTAGTGATCGATATGCGACTGTTGGATTAATGCAGAATCCTTTTTTTTAAAGTCAAGTGTTGCCTTCATGGTCTTATGCATTCTTAAACTAAAGTCTTCGCTTCTATTTTGTCGACTTTAAGAAAAACACATATGATTCTTCAGCTCACGAACTTTAGTAAGATTAATTTTTGGGGAGTAAGACAATTATTTCTTTTTCCATATTTCGTGGAAGTTTTTTGAGACCAATACTGCCTCTATTAGTGAAAACAGTAATTCGCTCGATGAACTTAATGCTGCTTTTAACAGTTTTGCGGGAATTCCGTCAGACACATATTTGTATTGCAGTTATTTGATCGCAGTACTGAACTCTCACCTAGCTGTGTCTAGTTCTTATTAAACCAAAACGTCTTACAATATCAAAAGCTGACCTAAAATCGATAAAGAAAACATTCAGCTTTTTGTATATATCCAAAATGAAGTTAGCGATACTTCGGAGAATAAAGATGTTAATAATACTGAAATATCCTTGTCTGAAGCCAGATTGAAATTATTTCAATAGCTTGTGTTCGTCGATCCGTATTCTAAGTCTACAATTCAAAATTGATGTAAATATTTTGTAGGATGTATTTATAAAAGAAACTCTTCTATAGATTGCAGGGTCCATTGTATTACTTTTTTTTTTGTAGATAGGAAAAATAAGCGCCTCTTTGAACCTTGCCAATCTTGAGTCCATTAAGAGCTACATATTACATATATTTGCTCTTTCTGTATCATTCCTTCTAAGATCTCATCACTTAAAGCTGGATGCGCAAATTGCATTATATCATTGGAAATAGGTAAATGATTTATAAGTTTGGTAAAGTGCATTCTAAATACCTCACAATTTGGATTCTTATTAATAACATATACCATGCCATTTATTTAACGAGATTTCTGAGATGCGACCCACACTGATAACTTCCCATCCCGTCTGTCGATTTGTCTTGCTTAAAAGTTTGTCTATATGTACTCGTATCAGATAGATAGATAGATAGATAGATTTGGATTTTATTGGATCAACATTTGAATTTAACAATAGAAACGTTTTTACATTTACATTTACAAAAATCATTATGACATGGCATTTGCCGTCTGCCAGATTGACAACTATAATATATTAATTTAATTACAAAGATATAACCGTTTTAAATAACATATGTGTTTAAAATAAGGAATTATATGGAAACCAATAAAATTTAAAATTCAAATAAGATACAGTTAAAGGTTTGTTTAATCAAAAATCTTCGTTAATTATTCTTGCTCTATATCTGAGCGCAATTACACAATATTCATAAAGTCTATTAACGTTCATTTGATTTAATTCGTCCAGGACTTGCTCTCCAGATAAAACATCGCTTCCAAGAACGCTTCTTCTGGTTTCTTTCAGAGTTGGGCATCTTCCCAAAAAGTGAATTACGTCTTCTCTTTCTTTCATCTTGCAAATGCTGCATTCTAATGGTAGATCCGGTCTGTGAGGTATGAAGTTCAGATTGATAAGCTCGCTGCGAAGTCTGACCATTGTAGCGATAACATTAACCTTATTAGAGTCACGAAAATAGTTTTTCTCTGCCAAATTGTGATTTAATCTACTGTAAACTGTTCTGTAGATGGAACTGGAGGCTTCAGCTATATATTCAGCTCTACATTTCTCATCCACCTTCGAGATTACATTGTAGAAGAGAGTCTTGCAACTACCAATGTTTTCCAGGTTTAAATCAAAGCTTAAATTGCATTCTTCAGCTAGTTTTGACCACTCTCTATACCAGCTGTTTCGTTCGTGTATGGCACTGATAGCTACCTTCTTGACTAATCTGGATTCTGATAAATTGAATATGTACTGAAGAAAATCGGCTTGCAACTTCAATGTCTTTATGTGTAAAGGTGATAGTCCTGTTTCGAGCATTACCACGTAATTTGGTGTGTTGACTGGTAAGCTAAATATCCTTTTAATATAGTGTGTCAAGAGTTTTTCCACCGTTTGAAATCTCATACATCCCCAAACTTGTGCGCCATATAAAAGTATGCTCTCCGATACTGCTTCAAATACCTTGTGTTTACTGCTATGCGCAATGTTTCTGTTCATGAAGCATCTTTTCCATGATATGTTAATGGCTGTTTTCGCCTTTTCTAACTTCACAGTTAAATGCTTCTGCATGCTCAAACTTCTCGTAAAAATTACCCCTAGGTATTTGTATTCGGTTACACACTCTAAGGCTTCTCCGTTAAATGACCATTTCTCGTTAGAAGCATTTCTTCCACCACCGTTTTTAAATATCATCACTTTAGACTTTTGCGTATTAACCATTAAGTTCCATAAGCAACAATAATTATATAACCTGTTTATCATGAGCTGTAACGCTTCCGGCGAATACGCAAACATGACAATATCATCTGCAAATAATAAGGCTTTCATATGTGTTCCTGCGAAATCCACGCCACCAGGAAGATAATCAATCAGGTCATTTATAAAAAGTGAGAACAAAGTGGGGCTCAATGTGCAGCCTTGCCTTACTCCGGATGAGGTCACAAACCAATCTGACAACTCTGCACCATTCCATACAGCCGCTCGTGTTCCTCTATAGAGATTCTCTAGCGCACGTACTCGTATGTACTCGTATCAATTTTTACCAAATTTGCGTACTTTTTTTGTAGATTTTATTTTTTATGAAAACACGGACTGTTGGATTTTTATATAAAAATTACTGAATATCGAAAACAATATTTTCTGTGAAATAAAATAAGTTTGAAGCCAACATTTTTAATTTTTGAAAAGATATTTGAGTCGAAAATCAATTTTTACCAAATTTTATACATTTTTTTAGGTTTTTATTTTTTGTAAAAAAACTGTCAATTTGATTTTTCTCAACATTTTCTAGAATGTTGAAAACAATATTTCTTGTAAGATAAAATAAGCTTGAAGCCTAAATTTCAAGTTTTTGAAAAGATATTTGAATCGATATTCAATTTTTACCAACTTTGAGTAATGTTTTTTCTAGATTTTTAATTTTTATAAAAAAAAAACTGTCAATTCGATTCTTCTCAAAATTTTATCAGATGTCAAAAACATTATTCTTCGTTGCAAAAAATTGTTTTGGAGATGAAATCATATTTAAGTCGTAAAATTTTGGAGGTGACAAATTTGTGGTTTCAGTTTTTTTTGATTTATAAAGACAACCGTTAAAAGGATTTTTTTCAAAAAATATACTTCATTGATATCACGTTACGTTATAGGGACCTAGAAATGTCGAGAAATGTCAAAATTTTCAATTTTCAATCGGACCCATTACAATAACTTCCTATAGGAAGTTAATAATCAATATATTTTTCAAATTACGATTTTTTTCTGTCATGAGATGAATATCCAAAGGATTTTTGTTGTACCTGTGGCGTGATGATTTGTGCGAAGGACTTTAATAGCAGAAAAAAACATTGAAAGACTTTTGAAATGCTAATTTTAGAGAAGGTACGTACAATTATATTAATGTTTTTTTTATTTTTTGATGAAAGTTTTTTTTTTTTAAACAAAAATATACAAAATGGAATTTTAGAAAATAGATCTGAGGGCCGAAGGGCATTAATATTAAGTATTATTGTTCAACTAAGAGAGTCCGTATGGGACGTTAGTTTTTTAAGATAGTTTTAACAATGAACTTATACAAAATTTAATTAAACAAAAAGTTCGTAGTACTTAGTACACGGGTACCTCTTGTGAGCAATTGACTAATCCTGTAAGAGTAATTCTTGTCATGAAAAGTGCTTTCCCAAATTAGCCGTTCGGATTCGGGTAAAAACTGTAGGTCCTCTTGATCCCTGACAACATGACTCGGACACAGGAATGGTTGAGAGTTGTAAGTCACTAGGCTCTAAGTAATTGCCTTTAAATGATTATAATCTGGCTTGGGCATACATTTTAGGTTGCTTTCCTCGTTATAAGTTCCTTCAATACTAAAATAGATAACAATTGTTACATGATCTGAAAACGGTACTGCTCCACCTCGAGTTAGTAATCGCTGAATTCCACTTATTTCCAAGAAGTCCATAACTAATGACAGGATTTCGTTGTTTTTCAAAAATCGTTCAAAAAATTCATCACCATCACTCGTACTCTTCAGAATTCGGAATCCAAAAGAGTTGCAGAGATTATTCGCGACATTAACATTTAAAATTTTTGAATATTTAAATTGGGAAACGGAATTAATATTTACACAAATTTCTTTGATCTTTAATAGTTTGATCTCTAGTAGTTATTTCAAAAACATTTCCTTCACCGTGAATGCACAGCTGACATCTATAATTTGACGTAACAACAATTTTCAGCGTTGTCCGTCACACATCGATTTGTTATAGTTGTCAAAATAGAAGGCTTATTTTTCTACAATTTATATTTGTCCGATACTGTGTGTTTATAAATTCATTTTTCAGCATTATTTTAATTTTTAAATCATTGCTCGTTTTTCTTTTTAAACGAACTGAAGCTGAAAGATGGTGGTGAAAATATATACCAGTGTTTCTTAGTTTTAAAAAAGCTTTCAGGAGTCTTCCTATACATCTTCAATATTACGTATTTTGACTATGGCGTTCGCCTAGTTGTTATTGATGGTTCTCAAAACTTTGACTCTCTCCATTTTTATTATGTCCATTTTGTATGGGAAGGTCAAACAAAATTTTTTTTCATTCATTGGAATTGACTTGTTACATTTCGACACAGCATGACGCTCCAATGTTATGCAGAGTGCATCAAAACGTTCAAATTAAACCTGCAGGGCTCATCATACTTTTTTAGAAAACTCCTTAATTTCATGCTAATAAATTGGAAATCTGCTTTGGTTCACATATCTTTTAGCTTAACATCCAGACATTTTAGATTAATATCTATTTATTATTAGTTTGAGGTCCGAAATCGCCATTGTCCAAATTGCGGATTCTTTGCAAATACTCAGGCCATTGTTAATATGGTCTTTTCTGTGATTGCGAGAAATTATCAGAGCTTTGTGCAGTATTTTTGTAAAAGGTTTTTCAATAAGGGCGGGAAGATATTGAAATGGAATAAAACATGCTGTGTGTGAGGTATTAACAAACATTTTATTTTCATTTGAAAGGCGCACGTATGCCATTAAGTATTAAATATGACATCATTCAAATGCTCGCATCGGCTTCTTACGGTGGCACAAATCCGAGTGGTAAAATGTTCAATGACTCTTCTGCATAGAAACCGCGCTGGGCCAAAATTCACAACAAACAGTAACTTTTTGAGGATGTATTATCACTTGGTGAACCTCGCGTGGGTTGGTGTAGT